>NC_088349.1:22672500-22972500 GCF_036884655.1 Musa acuminata AAA Group
AATTATCTTAATTTAAATCTTACAATTTCATTAATTTAAATCTTCATCAAGATTCGGACAAATTTTATTAATTTAATTTTGTTAACCTTAATACATGTCACACCCGCCGCGGGTAGGTTACTGTGATTGGACCAACATAGTGGGCCCGTCAAGGGGGCCCGCGGGTGTGGGTGTGCTGGTATGCCGGAGAGTGCCATCATAAACCCCCATTGGCTTCGACGTTTCCGCAGACCTGCGTTCGAGAAGTCATAGGTTCTTGATGTCTCCGGAGTCGTCTTCCTCGTCGTCGAACAAGAAACGGAGGAATCTGGAGATGAGGGTTGTAGAGAATGCTAAACGAAGACGCGTCACCTTCGCCAAGAGGCGCCAAGGCCTCTTCTCCAAGGCGGAGGAGCTCGGCGCCGTCTGCAGCGCCGACGTCGCCGTCGTCGCCTTTACCTCCTGCGGTAAGGCCTTCTCCTTTGGCGATGACGCCATCCGTCGCTACCTCCGCCTGGCGCGAGAACACGATGGCAATCAAGATGGCAGGGAGGAGTGTGGCTCGGTGAAGGCGACGGGGATGGAAGATCCCGTCCGAAGACTGAGATTTCTTGAGGAGCTCCGGCGTAAGGCAATTGCTCGCGCCGAGGACCTGGCGCAAGCGCGGGCTGAGGCTACCGCGGCCAGTAGCAGCAATGGGGGCACCGAGGCGGGGGAGTCGTTCTTGGTCGGTGCAACGACTTCTTGGGGACCGTCCCCACTTTTGGAGACCCCCGTAGGCGACTGCAGCTACCGGAGCAGTGAGGAGGACAGTCTTGAGCGGTGTGGCACCGTCGAGGAGCCCTTCGTTGTTGACGCCACGGTTTCTTGGCCGAGCTCGCACCACTCGTCGATGAGTGGGGATGCCTTCGCAGCCGGCTAAGGTAGCGGGGCACCGAGGAGGGCGAACCGTTCTTGGTCGGCGCTACGACTTCTTGGGGGACATTCTTGGCCGCAATGTTCTGACTCCATGTTCTTCATCTTCTTTCCATCTTTCACATCGAAAGTTGAGGGAGTAATATGGAGCTGCATGAGATTAATTAGTTTGTATCATTAATTGTCCAGAGGGAACCAATCTTCTCCCGTCATAGAGTTGGCTTTATGTAGTATAGCATGATGTTGATGTGATTATACCAAATCAAAGAGCACATCATTTGGGGACGAACATTTTTGCTTTTGCTTGTAGCAACATTAAAGTGTATGTTAATAATAATATCGTTCAGGTTATCTGCAAATTCTATGGATCAGTGGTAGTGTTCTAATGAAGTATTATAATAACTGCCATTATATGAAATGGAATGAGATATAGTGCAGCATCTAATTCCTAAGATTGGATTATATGAATTGGAGAAGATATTTGGATATATCTATCACATAAGCAAACTTTTCCTTGGCCTTATTTGTTGGATGATCAACATCATTATATCCTCCGTAAAGTGTTTACAGCTCTATTTTATCTTAAAACATAATTACATTACTAGGAGAAGCTATAGTTGATGATGGATCAAAAGACCAAATAGTAAATCTTGTTAACTGCCACATAATTACATCCGGTGTAAGCCTTTTAGTTTCCTTCCCTCTTTTGCAGTTTTTATCCTTCATTTTGTTTTGATTTTGCTTTCTTCATTTGCATCTGAATTTTTTTGATTGACAACATTGAGCAAGCATTCATGAGAGCCTCGTTTTTGTCTTTTCATAATTGGAACATGATATTGTGCTTCCAGATGATGGGGAGGTGGAGTTTTAGCATTATTAAGGTTGTAAATTATACTCGCAACTTAATCATCTACAATTCTTTGGTTAACTAGGATGAAGAGAATCAGAATCTATCATGTCTGACCAACTCCATTAAAGTCAACACTAAACAAATGACATTATGCTGCTCCAGTTTGAATTAACACCCCCTCTCCTCTTTCCACCACAAACAACCAACATATCACAAGTAAACACAATATTTACAGTTTTGAATGAACAAATTTCTCTGCACTTAGAACCAATGTATAAGTCCAAAACATACCCTGCAGTTAACCACCTCTAACACAGTTTTCAGGCTATGTAGAAGTGTTTTTTGGTACAAGAGAATCATCAATACAAACTTCAAAAATAAAACTTTAATTCAGACCAACATTTTCCTTGTGAATATGCATACAAAAATGTCCAAAAGACAAGTAAAACAAGATGTTTTCTAAGGCTAATTATGAGGGAAGACTTCCACATGTTCATCCTTGCAAAAACTAAAGATAAGGAATACAAACAATCCAATTTATGGTGATGTTAGGAATGATTTTATGACGCTCCACAGAGAGCTGGCCTGGACATCGAATAATTCACAAACTGAATGCTAGAGAACAACACAGTTGATCAAGTTATAGACTTGATACAGCTGAGAGGTTCATAGCTGGGAGGTTTTGCAAGAAGAAGGTGAATATTCCTCCAAGCAGGAACATGAAGGCAAAGGCTAGTAGTATCTTCCCAATATACTGAAAACTGATAGTTGAATTTGGCTGATTCATAGTCATCGGCTTCTTGAAGGATTGGAAGTTGGGTGATTTCTGCAAAATTCCAAGACAGACAACAAAGATGCACTCATTCAATTTGTCTACAAAATAATAACAGAAGATTACACAAATGAGTAATAAATCATATATTCAGGTCGCTTGAAAATTTAGCAGCAGTAGAACTTTTTGTTTTGATAATAAATATCAGTTATCTAAGCAGGTCCTGATGGCATTTTTCTGGCAAAACGCTATCATACATATTCTTATTTCTTCATCATTTCTCGCATTTTAGTTTCGAGATAGGACAAAAGTATACCCGTTCAATTGCCATAAGCCGAGTTCTGCTTTAGAAAACCACTACTACTTTGGGGATTGTATAGACGTAAAGCATGCTAGCAAGGCTAACTAGCTACTTAACAGGATAATACTAAGACCATGTAGTGCAGAGTTTCCAAATTTTTCCAGAGATGATTGTGTGCTATAGAAATTTTAAGAGACCTATTAGGAGTTCCCTTTCGGCCTTCATCTATTATATCTCCAAATGGCACCTCTAATGTACTTTTTGTGAGCTGGAATATGAAGATCTAAGCTGTCTTCAAAACATCAAACCAATCTTTCTGTTCCTGTGGCTTCAATGTATCTCTTTTTCAAAAGGTCTTTAATGTGAAGTTTCTTTTAACAAAGATGAATACACCGTAAACCTCATAATCCCCTAAAAGGCATTAAATGACTTTCACTATGGATAACAACCTACTCCATGAAGCCAGCCAAAGGAGAAATAGCATGGAATTACCACTAACGATAACAACTTATGCCACAGAAGTAAGCCAATGGAAAAATAAACCTAAAACTAAAAAGTTGACAGCTTGAAAAAAACCATTGCTTTTGGTTTGTCATGTTCTCTTGCTTAGATTATTCGATATGACCCTCTTTGTTATTTTTTTGCCCACAAGACTCTAAGAAGTAACATTTAGTGAATATTCTAGCAATACAGTCAATATTATAATCTCCTATAGTTTCAGGAAAGCATGGATGAAGATTAACAAACAAACATACAGTGATGTCTGGAAGTACCTTTGAATTCTGCAGCATTCCTATTGATTCGTCATGCCCTGAGATTAGAAGAATATAATTATAAGAAACACATATGTAATATCAACTTCCAGACAATTGTTTAATATACAACTGAATCTTGTAAAATTCAGTCTCGACTATACCTTCATCAGTAACAGTCTGCAAATTCCAACCTTTCCCGTAGTTAACAAGAATAGAATTAGGACCAAAGACCACAGGTTCCTCCCATTCCTTTACAGCCTCAATATGCAAGCCTGGGGCAACCCCGATATCCAATTTACAATTGATCACATACAATGCATATCCAGCAGTGGTTCCAGCTGCGAACCTCCTAACCTTACCTGAGCTCCTGCAAAGAACCTCCACAAACTGTCCCAAGAGAGAAGTTCAATACAACAAATAGAAATACAGATGGAAAGCAGAAACATTTCATCTGTTGTAAGTGTAGCCTCAGAAGGTCAACAGAGTATACAATATGCTAAGCACAATAACCATGGTGATCCTGCCCAATTTCACAAGAAGCAAATTATCGAACTTCATATGCGTCTTATATCTGCATCAAAATTGTACCTCTTAGATCACTAATTAACATCATGGAAAGCGGAAATCTAAGATGACAAAATGTCGGGGAATCGAAGCGTTTGATCTGCAACTCCATTCTCCTACCAATTGGCATGATGAATATAACCCCCTTAAATGGAAAATCTCAGTAACAAGAGAGAATTTTTCGAGTACACCATTCAAATTCAATACAAAACATGTTAAATATTACGTAAACCTTTCTTGTTTGAGTTCAATTTTACGAAACCTATGAAAGATTATGTAATCCTTCTCACAAGAGATGGATACGATCAGATGAAAGATCCACGATAGATGACAAAGCTAGTCGTTTTCAAGAGAAGAGAAGATCGACTGACCGGAGGCTGTGAGGACTCGGCAGACTTCCCCCTCTCCTCCCCGTCGCGGCCTTCATGGTCCATGGACGCGACTCCCTTCGCTGTGCCTTCTCGCTATCCCTGGTTCTTGTCGATCCCGAGTTGACCACGCTACACACAATACCCTGGAGTTATGATCTAACGGTTGAGATGTGTTGTTCAACTGAGTTGGTCGCATCTCACCCTTCATTTTTGGAGTGGGTCTTCTTGTCGAGTCGGATCGGGTACAATGGTCAAACCCGAACCCGACCTCTTGAGTCTTCCACAAAAGAGCGAATGTGCTGAACTTAAATTGGTTATTGATATAATACAATTATTTAACTATATAAAAAGTTTAAAAGGGGGATTTATGTACCAATGTACTCTAAATTCTACGTCTTAGAAAAATAATAAAAATAATAAACTGAGATATTTAGACAATATGTTCAAAACATAGTTAAACATGAGCCGGAAGGAGATGAAAGAGTATCGGTATCCCTTTTCTACTTAGTGTTATATATATGTATATATATGTATATATTTATGTATATATATATATATATATATATATATATATATATATATATACATATATATAAATATATATATATACATATATATACATATACATATATATACATATACATATATATACATATACATATATATATATATATATATATATATATATATATATATATACATATATACATGACAAAGACAATAAATACTTAAATAGTACCAACAGAAAATACAGATTAACAAGCTGTTTTGTGAACCAGCATCTTCCTCTTGGAATTCAATAGAATTGCCAAGAGCACCGGTGCCAGTGTCACTGAAGCAACTGCACATAGCTTACACCATCTCTCCTTGCAGAAATGTGGAAAGAGGAAGAGATGTTCTAAACAATGTTCTCAATCCTGATAGCATGTCATTCTCTGTTGAAGTGGTCTGATGGCTCTGAACATTCCTTATCATATGTTGACATATTTTGATGGGAGAGAGACAATGTCTTGCTAGTGTATGCGAGTGGTCGATCATCTTGCATGAGAATGACTCTAATTCCGACTCCAGATGTATCGGCCTCAATAATGAAGGGTCGGTTGAAATCTAGTAGTGCTAGCGCCAGCGTCGTCGTCATGGCTACCTTAAGTTTGTCAAAGGCAGTGGAGGCTTTGTCCGACCATTGGAAGACATCTTTTTTCAAGAAGGAAGTGGTGCACTGATCTTTCCATAGTTTTTCACGAACTTGCGGTAGTAGCCTATTAAACCCAGAAAGCCATGTAGCAATTTTATGTTTCTCGGGGTCGGCTAGTTCTGCATTGCTTCTATTTTAGAGGGGCCCACCATCACACCTTCCTCTGATATGATATGCCCAAGATATTTCACCTTTTGTTGAAAAAAACAAAAATTCGTAGTGATCGTTGTGTGTTCGAAAGGCGGTTTTCGATATGTCTTTTTCGCACACTCGTATTTGATGAAACCCAGATCAAAGGTCCAGCTTTCTGAAGATTTGTGCTCCCTTTCATCTAGCAATTCATCTACTACTGGAATAGGGTATTTATCCTTAATAGTTATGCCATTGAGAGCTCGGTAATCAACGCATATTCGCCATGTTCCGTCCTTCTTGCGTACAAGTAGCACCGGTGAAGAGTAGAGGCTGTAACTTGGCTGAATAACTCATGTTTCGAGCATATCTTTTACAATCCTTTCTATTTCATCCTTCTGGAGATGTAGATACTGATATGGCCGAGTATTTGCTAGAGGTTTGCCTGGAAGAATCGTTATATAATGATCATGCCGACGGGTAAGAGGTAGGTTGTGCGGTTCGTTAAATATATCTGAAAATTCAGCAAACAAAGGAAGTAGGTTTGGATCTTCAAATTCTATTGGCTCTCCCTTAGTTTGCTGCTCAAGTTGTACCAAAAAGTCGTTGCATGCTTTATGCAAAACCTTCTTCATTTGTTGTGTGCAAATCGTCGTTACGTCGCTCCCATTTTCGCGTGCAGTATCACTTGTTTCTCCTTACTGTAAAATTTCATAATTAGTTGCATAAAATTTCAATAAACATCACCTAATGTCGTCAACCATTTAATTCTGAGCATGGCCTCATGATCATCAAGAGGGAGGAGAAAGAAATATGCAATTATCTTTTGGTCCTGCAGCAACAGTTTTACTCGTGGGCGCCTACGATCATACTTCAAAATCCATCCGTCGGCGACCTTAACGTCAAACCTACTGCAATTCTCGATAGGTAAGGCCATCCGGACAGCAACCTTACTATTTATGAAGTTATTAGTACTGCCCGTGTTAATGAGAACAGTGATCGATTGTTGTTTGAGAAGGCCTCCAACTTTCATCGTTTACGGGTTTGAGTAGCCGGCTAGTGCATGTACCGTAACTTCAATCGGTTGTGGCTCTTCTTCTGCATCTTCTTCTTCATGTTCAAAGCTCTCTTTTGGATGTTCAATGACCTCTTCTTCTACTGGTTCAATCATAAGAAGTCTCCCTTTACTACAGCGATACTCACGGCTCATCGCAATGCCAACATAACCCCTTCGCATATCGTTCTCGAAGCTCTTCTCTTGTCAACCTCTTTAGTGCAAGGACTCGATCGACAGTGGGGGGGCTGAGGGCTTCAGTGTTGCTGGTATAGGAGCGACCCTAGTCCTCCGAGCTTCATGGTTCAATCGCTCCTCTTGATGTCGTGCGAAAGAGATGGCTGCCATAAGCGTGTACGGTTGTCGCACTTTAACTTCTCCCCGGATCTCCGGCTTCAAGCCCTCAATGAAGGTCCCCAATAGCTGTTTTTGAGATCAGCCACGAGTTTGATTAGATAACCTTTCAAACCTTGTTTAGTACTCCTGAATGGTGGAGGTTTGTCGGATCTTTGCTAGTTGTCCGTCAATGTTCTCGTAATCAGTTGGTCCGAAGCGGATTAGCAGTCCTTCTTTGAATTGTCACCATGAGAGGATTCCATGAGTGTGTTCAAACCAGTCAAACCACTGTATGACATCCCCTTCAAGATGTATAGCCGTACTTTTTACCATAGATGCGTCCGCGGTTTTGTGGTACCGAAAATATCGCTCCGCACCCGAGATCCAACCAATTGGGACTCCTTCCCATCTAGGGAAGTCCACCCTCATGCGTGGATAGTTGGGATCGATTATAGAACCTCCCCTCTCTTGGAAGTCATCTCTTCGGGCTTGGTGCGATTGGTTAGAGCTCTCCCCTTGATATGATTTCTTCGGGCTTGGTGGTTGGCCCAAACTAAGTTCAGTAAAGAGAGTCTGAATCTTATTTTTCATTCGCGCCTCGAAAGCTTCGAATTTAGCATTGATTGCCTCCTTAAATGCCATAGTATATGCTTCTAAATCTGTGATGTTAAGATCTCTCTTTTATTGTCGGGTTAAAGGCATGTATAGGTTGAGAGAAGTGATGGTCGAAAGGGTTGGTGGATTGGTGGATGTAGGTTGCGGTTTAGGCTTGTTTTGTGGCTATTTTGGGTGCAGTTTGAGGGTGTGGTTTGGTGAAATTTTAGGGCTGTAGATGAAAGTTTTAGATCTGTGGTAGATGGCAGCAAAGGTTTGATAGAAATCAATGGAAGTTGCTGTAGGTATGTGTTGTCTTGTAAGAGCAGAATTGTCGTCGAAGAAACAACAGTTTCTCGATGAAATTTTCACCAAAAACTTGAGAAATTTGAGGAGGGAATTGACAGCAAAATCTCAATTCATATGACAGCAAGGATGTCCAATTGAATCAAGAAAATTTTGGCAGTATAACAGCAAGGAAATTGGTGCAAGTTGCGATAGCAGAATTCTCGTCGAAAAATTTTAGCAGTTTACAACGAAAATTTATAGCAACACAAAATCGTTTTTAGAGATGAATTCCTCAATATATCAATCTTAGATAGAAGCCAAGATGATCTATGAAGTGTATAAGAAATTTTATTCAAAAAAGATTGTAAATAGATGGGTTAAGGCAACAATATGCGACTGAAATTTTTTGCAGCACAAATTTTCAAGTGTAGCAGATTAGACGTAAAAGATCAGTGGTTTATATTAAGAATTTTTCGACGAAACTAAAGGAAAATCCACTGTTAGGAAGTGTCAAAGCTATCATAAAAATTTTATAGAGATTTGGACAGAAAAAACGTAGTAGCAAGATCAAACAAACTGTGCTCTACGGCTGAAATTTTACAGTGCAGATTTTCAAGTATAGCAGTTTAGACGTAAAAGATCAATGATTTATATTGAGAAGTTTTTTACAAAACTAAAGGAAAATCTACTGTTAGGAAGTGTTAAAGTTGTCATAAAAATTTCATAGAGATTTGGATAGAAAAAATGTAGTAGGAAGATCAAACAGACTGTGTTATGCGGTTGGAATTCTGCAATATATCTTTCGTTTTGGAGATGAAAACTTTACGACGAAAAATTTATGCAGCAATATAGGAATAATTTTTTTTTTGGATTTTCGAATAAGGATAACTAAATTGCAGTACTAGTAAGGTAGAAAACCAGAACCTGTTGCAATTCACGAGAGGATCAAAGGATGATCTGCGGTGGTGGAGATGACGACGGAATTTGGCGACGATCTTTTAAGCAATTGTGAGAATTGTTTTGGGTGGTTATGGAGGGCTGGTGGATGACTGTAGAAGGGAAACGAGATGCTAAGAACGCTGCTCTGATATAAGGTGTTAGAACCCTTACAGATTCTTAACTTGGGGTTGATCTCTTTAGAGGATCGACCTCCTTGGAACTCTATAGGGGTTCCTCCCTCCAAGTTGCTGCTCAAAGGCTGCAAAAGAGATTCATCGATTGCTTATGAAAAGAGGAGGAATACATAGCTATGTATAGGGCTTCTAAATCCAAACTCCTAATAGAACTCCTACTAAAGACTCCTACTTCTAACCAACTCCTAATATGACTCCTACTCAAGACTCATATTCCTTTACAACTCCTAATTCTTCTCTAAGAAACAACCTCCTAACCCTAGTCGGCCTCTTCATCTCTTTAATAGAGGTCGGCTTAGGTAGGTTTTACATGAATGTTCCTCTCAATTGGACTCTCCTAGCTAGAGTCCTAACAAGTCCCTAGTGCCCGAGTAGTGCTGCTCGATCAGGCCAGTCCCTAGTGCCCAAGTAGTGTTGCTTAGCCAATCACACGCAGCGCTCAATCATCATTTTAGCAGCTGCTTGGCCAACTAAGTGACTGAGTAGTACTACTCGGCCAAACAAATGCTAGAGCCACATGGCTTGGCCAGGCCAATCCCTAGTGCCCGAGTAGTGTTGCTCGGCCAATTACACGCAGTCCATCGACGCAGTCCATCGACGCTACGCTCAATCATCATTTTAATATCTACTCGGCCAACCAAGTGCCTGAGTAGTGTAGCTAGGCCAAGCTAATGCCCGAGCCACGTTGCTCAACTAGGCCAATCACTAGTGCTCGAGTAGTGTTGCTCGGTCAGTCACAGGCAGCCCATCGATGCTGCACTTTGTCATCACTCGAATAGTTGCCCGGCCAAACATGGGCCTGAGTAGTAATGCTCGGCCAAGCCAATGCCCAAGCCATGCCGCTCGGCTAGGCCAATCCCCAGTAGTGTTGCTCAATCAAAGGCAGATCCGAGCAATGTTGCTCGGACAAGTCTGCATCCAAGCGAGTGTCCTTCAACCTGGGATTTCAGAATAATTGTTGGGCTAGCCCTACATCCAAGACGTATAGATCGGTCAACTCAGCCTTTTGGGGATGTTCATCAACCTGATCGGCACCAAGGAGGAAGTCCCAGACCAACCAGCTGCTAGACTACCAATCCAAACACAACAATCAACCCAACCTGCAAGACACATCACGCCATGCACCGGGCCCCTTGGAGAGGAACCCGATGCATGCCTTCTTCAAGGGGCAGGGGGGTGGGGGGTGCTGCGGGGGGAGAATGATACGACATATTTTGACACCCCCCACGTGGCAACAGACAGAGGGCCACCGGGCTGACGCAGAGCGACACCTCAGACCCGGACGAGGCATACAGGTCAGCATCGGACACCTTGGAGCTGTTCCGCAAAACTCGGGACGACGCTACACGGTGCCGACCCAAGCGGCGCCCCTCAGTGCCAACCAGTACGGGTCAGTTGGCGCTTGGTGCCGGACACACCGGAGCCGCTCCGTAAAACTCGGGATGGCGCCGCATGGTGCCGACCCGAACGACATCGCGTAGCGCCAACCCGTACGATGTCGGACACCCTAGAGTCATTCTGCAAAACTCGGGACGGTGCCAACCCGAGCGACGCCCCTCGGTGTCGACTAATATGGGTTGGTCAGCGCACGCCTACAAAATACAAGTCAGCCTTCCGAGGAGTTAACGACCATTAAAGGACCGAGTACGACCGACCACCCCAGAGCAGATATAAAAGCCAACCCTCTGACTAATGAGGGGGGATCGAACACTAAACTCTCTATCATTCCACTTCATTCTAACTTTAGCTTTGGAGGGGCCGAGTATGAAAATCCCCCTCCTGTCCTCATCCTGAGTGCAGGGGCTGGCTATGAGAAGCGAGCAGTGAAGCCCACAGCTAAACCCGACCCGACGTTCGTTTCTTCCACCCGACTCTCCACCTGCGCAACCTTACGGGATCGGACCGAGCCGTGCTGATTCCTCGACCACGGCGTAAAGATTCACCAACAGTACCTTTTAGATCACTAATTAACATCATGGAAAGGGGAAATGTAAGATGACAAAATGTCGGGGAAATCGAAGCATTTGATCTGCAACTCCATTCTCCTACCAATTGGCATGATGAATATAACCCCCTTAAATGGAAAATCTCAGTAACAAGAGAGAATTTTTCGAGTACACCATTTAAATTCAATACAAAACATGTTAAATATTACGTAAACCTTTCTTGTTTGAGTTCAATTTTACGAAACCTATGAAAGATTATGTAATCCTTCTCACAAGAGATGGATAAGATCAGATGAAAGATCCACGATAGATGACAAAGCTAGTCGTTTTCAAGAGAAGAGAAGATCGACTGACCGGAGGCTGTGAGGACTCGGCAGACTTCCCCCTCTCCTCCTCCTCGTCGCGGCCTTCATTGTCCATGGACGCGACTCCCTTCTCTGTGTCTTCTCCCTCTCCCTGGTTGTTGTCGATCCCGAGTTGACCACGGTACACACAATACCCTGGAGTTGTGATCTAACGGTTGAGATGTGTTGTTCAACTGAGTTGGTCGCATCTCACCCTTCATTTTTGGAGTGGGTCTTCTTGCCGAGTCGGATCGGGTACAATGGTCAAACGCGAACCCGACCTCTTGAGTCTTCCACAAAAGAGCGAATGTGCTGAACCTTGTAGTGTTAAATTGGTTATTGATATAATACAATTATTTAACTATATAGAAAGTTTAAAAGGGGGATTTATGTACCAATGTACTCTAAATTCTACTTAGAAAATTAATAAAAATAATAAGCTGAGATATTTAGATAATATGTTCAAACATGTTAGTTAACAAAGGTATCGTGACTCTGATGAATCAGCACAGTTAAACCCACGCACCGACGTCGGGAACTTCGGGTGGGAATGCGACGGTTGACTTTCCAAGGTTTGTCAACCTCGAGCTCTATATGTGTGAAGACGTGTTTGCTCATCTCTATGATAGATGACGACCTTCCTCACCACGCAGGCTCCTCTTTGGAATGGGAGACAAGACTGACACCTGTCGGATCCAAGCCACTAGGTTGCCCTCCTCTGCGTATTGGGAGAGACTTCGGGGTGAAGGCGCTTGCGGCTTAATGACAACCACCTCCCTGCAAAAAGGCCTTCGTCGGGTGTGTCCCGACTTTGGCCCCTCCGACGAGCAAGTTAGATTGGGCTTTATTCCATTTTTTTCTTCCTCTCCTTTTTCCTAGATCTAGTCGAGGGTATTTATACCTGCATGTGGGAATTGGTCGGGCCCTAGTCCGACATGGCCATTGATTCTAGGGGTGGAACAACCTCTTTGATGAGATGGTGTCTTCGGGGGTGCTTGAGCGACGTCAGATGACACTGCCCTAACAGTAGACGGCACCGCCCCCAACTCTTGAGGTGGTCAGGCTGTGCAGTCGCACCGTTGGAGCTTGACGTGGTGTGCACCCCGCGCTTACGGAGGCGTACGGTATCGCGTCGATCTGCAACGTCTATCGGTGGTTCACATAGGGCCAAAATACGCCCTATCAATAGTTAAACATGAACCACAAGTATCCGAATCCCTTTTCTACCTAGTGTTATATATATATATATATATATATATGACAAAGACAATAAATAGTACCAACAGAAAATACAGATTAACAAGCTTTTCTGTGAACCAGCATCTTCCTCTTGGAATTCAATAGAATTGCCAAGAGCACCGGTGCCGGTGTCACTGAAGCAACTGCACATAGCTTACGCCATCTCTCCTTGCAGAAATGTGGAAAGAGGAAGAGGTGGTTCTAAACACTGTTCTCAATCCTGATGGCATGTCATTCTCTGTTGAAGTGGTCTGATGGCTCTGAACATTCCTCCAATAGATTCTGCTCTCGACCTTCTTCCCTGTAGGAACGGTAAGATTGAAAGAAAACCGAGGAAGAACAAAATGTCTCTTACAATGATAGACTTGTCGATTCTAAAATATAATCTAAAGAATCATTAATATAAATATAAATATAAATAATAAAAATAGAATTTACATGGTTCGACACTTTGGATAGATAGAAAAAAGAATTCAATTTTTGTTATGTGAGTACAAACTATTCAGTTTCTTGAGTTAATCGAAACTTTGCAATGTAGAAACCATGAGTCGCATTTAATCGAACAAAATTCCGATCACACTCACATTTTTGTCCTATAACAATTCCTTAAAACTAGTATTGTTTTGCAATACCAATTCCTTAAAACTAGTATTGTTTTGCAACACCATATGTTGATTGTATCCTCTCCGAGAGGCAATACTACTGCAAACCCACCAGTCTCATCTTTCAAGAGCAGTTTATACATGGAAATAATCACAGCTGTAAGGGGAACCACTCCTTTTTTCTGAGCTTAATAACTCTTATAATTTGAAGAACCAACGCCATACATCGACTACATTTAAGTCGAGCACAGTTTTGCCATAATTGAAGAAAGAAATTGGGCCAACATCTATGATAATTTCTGGACAAGCAGAAAACCAGTGCTGGTGCCAAACATAACCGGCACAGTTATGCTCATGTCGTTTCAGAAAAGAGCTTCTTCAGTGAGAAGATGCCACTTAACTATCGCGCAATATACATCGATACAACAAGGTGTTTCCCACAGCTTAAGAATCTTGCAGGAAAAAGAAAAAAAATTGGCTATTGCTGATGGGTTGTTGAACTCGTAGGAGAACACCTCTTTCTACCCAGGCCAACTATTCTAGAATTCATTGTTGATTCCGACAGGTTGGGCAGAACCACTTCCCCTTAAATCTTGTTTCTGGAGTGAGTCCGACACATGAATAATAGAACCATTCACCTCCTTCACACTGGACCCCAACGAAAAAAAAATTGCAGATTGAAAATGACAGATATAAGATCAAAGTAACATTAGACATGCAAAAAAATGTTAACAATATTTCAAAAGAGATGATACACTAAAAAATATACAAATATGTGCTTTTAAATTTATATAGTAAATCAGAAATAATAAAGGTGGAATGGGGGTACATATAAGAAAATATTCTATAGTGGCAGAACATGGAAATCCATCAGTATGTCCACCATAATATAATTTCACAAATATACATCTTGCATCCACCTACGAAACACAAACTAAGAAACCAACTACAAGGTTATTGGCATTGTTTAAGTGGATTTTCCTCATCTGGTAGGAAAATGTTACAAACAGAATAAACTGGAACGATCAAAAGAGTTCCAATATGGCATTATTTGTTTCTTAATGTGAAAAATAAGTGAACAAGTAAAACAAATTCTTGTTTCAGATGTATGTTACCAATTTAGGATGGAGGAGAAGAAGGCTGGTTCCTTAGCATTGGCACCATTTGTAAATCACTTATATGATAAGTAAATTCCAGAGGATGTAACATTAAGAACCCGATATCCATTTATGGAAATGTGCTCCATGGCTTCAAGGTGCATAAAAAAATTATGTACGATATGAAGATATGAAAACAACTAAATGACTATGGAATCAAACTTAATGCTTTAGAGCAGCGGAGGGATACCTAAAAATGAATGGATGTAATGCTACGTGGGAATAATAACATTTTCAAATGCAAAATCAAAAGAGGAGAATAGACAAAGAACAAGTGTGCTAGCATAAATTCTTAAATCAACCTTCACTGCGATTAAGTCAGGCACTTCATTGATTGGAAGCTTTTTTAACAAATAAAAGGTGAAGCAAACAAAAAGCTTGACATGCAAAAAGCCTCTTGGAAGAAAATGTTCTAAAAGGTGATGTCCAGAAATGCAAGAAATAAACCAAATAGCCTGGAACCTTACATTTTCATTGTCACATGCGATCATATCTCCAAATGACACCTGGAAATAGAGAAAGTAAAGGGTTTCATTTATGATATCATAATATTATGGACGTCGTTATGAAAGAAAAACTACATTTATGAACAGCTCGTATTAGATAGTCTATAAAGGTCAATACGAAACCTGATGGCAGACACAATATGTTGGCTCATTTGGGTCAATAGGTTGATCAACGTCAGCAGATGCTGGAATATTTTTTCTATCACTATCTGGAGGAGGCATAAGTTTTATATCCATATCCCGGTCTCCATCCCAATCCCTTTCTCTGAACCTCTTTGGTTAAGGAGTTAAATAACCTCCCTTGCATTTTTCATCCTTATTCACTATAGGAAGTGGAGGAAGAATAGCTGTTTCATCCGGTGGAATCTTTGCTTCTGTTCAACAATAATGAAGTCCTGGTTGAGTTATCCAATTTAAACGACAGAAAACTCTGTTAACCTTCTAATTAGTAGCAAAGCATCACATTTATTAAGTCAGTAAACAAAAAAGATTAATTATTTTCAGAGTAACCTTTACATAAGTTGCAGAAATGATTTTAAATGCAACTATTTTGAATTCAGCAGCACCAACTCCTGGAGAATTACCTGCGTCAAATACTTGGCATGACATTCACAAGAATTCAGACATGGAACCTCTTCAAGATGAAGAGGGGAACTGGCCACTGGCTAGGGCCCAGTTGATGGTTAGAATCGTTAGATTACTATCAGGTAGCATCAGAATAAACAAGATAACTAGGACTTAATCAGAATAACTGCCAAAAAAGATTTGCAATACCTTGCTTTAAGTCTTCTGCAAACTAGTTCAAATCCTCATCTAGGCGCTTCAAATGGCTCTCTATCTAAATGACATCCCAACTTAGCTGAGGAGGACCTACATCTAAGTTCATCCAAAAAAATTATAGAAACAGGAAAGTAGCATCATGCTAATTTTCTATAAATCTTGGCCAAAATCTGAAAAGTAGATAACACATTCTAGAGTAATGAAATATGAGAAGACTAAGGTGAGTTCCATGTACTAAATATCCAAGTAATGAAATCTTTAAATGAGCTTAACATAGCAGGTCTTCTATTCTCTTCTGTGTCCATAATATGTTCCATGTTAAGAAAAAAAAATCTCAAAAGTAATGCAGTTTGGTGGATTCTTACTAAACTAAGTGCATTCGATCGATTACACATCCAAGCATTGAAATCTTTAAATGGAGACTGCAGAAGAATGCTTTGATCCTCTTTTGTGCACATAATCTGTTCCACATTTTCTCGATACACTGAATCTTACCTAGGGGTGCGTGGAGTATGGACTATTGATACTTCATGCAAAATTGTATCAAGAAAACAGTGGGGTAGCCAAAAAATGTATTCCCTTGGGTTTTATGGCAAAGCACTTTCCGTAAATAAGCATAAAAAGCACTATATATCAAGGTTCGCCGTACCGTACCGTACCGGCATTTTGACCCGGGTTTGGTATGGTACGGTACCAGTGTACCGGGCAATACATCAGAGGCGTACCAAGCGGTACACCCCAGTGTACCGAACAATTTTATACTTTTCCATACTGTAGCAGTGCTACAGTATAATATTGTAGCACTGTAGTGATACAGGGCGGTCCGCGTACCGGTAACCTGTCGGACCGGTACGTACTGCCCGGTATGGGCAGTACGCTTTGGTACGACAGACCTTGCTATATATAGAGATGTATGCAAAAAAAACTTTCCTGTAATATTCAAACACAATATTTTGGTTTCAGTACACCACAACAAGATGAAGGTGCTCATAGACTGACCTGATCGGTCAGGCAGGTAAGCAACTTGATGAAGATAACTCACTTATGAGATTGGCTGCTATCACCTTCTTAACAATGCTTGCCACAGTGGAGATGTATGGAGATAAATAGCAAGGATCAGTTTGTCAAGATGCCAAGAACCTTTTTCACCTACACATTTTACAAATTTCTTTTGTAAATGCTGTAATTATTTTTTTGCTTGATAAGTTCCCTTTTGCATGATAAAAGCGACAAAAGTACAAGTACAACTATGCAAGTTATCTTCCCTTACCAACAATAGTGCATGAAATCAAGGAATGAAGGAGAATAATACAATGAAAGACAGTTTCTTGTTTTTAAAGTCCCTCACTTTGCAAATGATATTGCAAACAAACATGCAGTCATGTTGATCGCATTGATATGCTTCAGATGTCCTAGATTGTATAGTAATGAAGTAAATGTAGGAAAGCAAATCAGGATTCAGAGAACACTATAGGTTTTTGGTCTAAACATGCTGAATGATAAATTAGTCAAGAGGAAATTTAATGAATCCGTTTGCAGATTAAGATGCCTCATACTTGAAATTCAGTTTTTATAGTGGAGCAGTTGAAACTGATCCTATTCCAATGTAAAAGCTTGTAACACCCTTCATCTAGGCTCTTTCAGATCAGGATCAGCATATCATAAATTGTTGATTAACAAAATAGGTCACAAGTTAGTCTTTTAAGTTCATGGCAGGTCTATTCTGGTCAATGATCGGAAAACTTTACTATTAACTTTTAGAATGCTTCATACACAAAACCATGTAGGAATAAACTAGGGTTGACTATTGAGATGATTTCTAAAACTCCTGTCATAAACAAAAGGTTGGCTACGGGTTCACAAGCTTCTTGGGCTAGCAAAACTTTCTCTGTGCACAGGCTCAATGCATTTTCCTGGCTAGCTTCAATTTTTTTTTTCATCTTCTCAAATTCTACCTCATCATCATCACGGATTACCTTCTTTGAGTTGTGAGAAGGCATTCCTAAACAAGACCTTGTTTGTTCTTTTGTCTGGTTTATGATACCTGCTTGCAAATCCAGGAGTACAAGAATAACTGAAGATATCAAGAAAAAGAAAGGAGGATAACATCAATACAATGAAATATGGAACTATACACAAATAGATATTTAGAAATAATATTCGACAGCTTTATCTTGCTTACAATGGATATTTTATACCAGGTCCAGTGGACATCTAAGATTATTAATAGGGAAGGTTGGTCCATTGTAACTGGCAAGCACATTTCATAACAGCAGATTTTGCATTCATATTAAAATTAAAAACTAAATAAACTGGAACAAAATATAAGCATTTGTACTACAGGGAAAAACAGTTCATCAACTATTCCAATCATATCAAGATCATCTTTTTGTATTTGTACTTCTTTGATATGCTTCTCTTTCTATATACTTTTCATACAAGCTGCATCCTCTTGGACTATTTCTAATCTCTAAAGATATTATGTTTAGACCTAGTAGGATTAAAGAGTAATGTGTTCTCGGAAAACATAGTTATAAACCATAAATTCGAATTCATCTTGTGTTTTGTGTGTCTACACAAGTATGTAAAAATAATTCAAATACGAAAACATAGAATCTTAATATTCAAATAAAAATTAGAATTCTTCTCAATTAAATTTGTCCAAATGTGCTTGTTTTATTATTATTCTTTACTTCTGTAAGGAACAAGGTTGGGTATTATAATGATCCTATGATGATGACCACCTATACAGTCCCATCAATATAGAATTAATATATTTTCTTAATAAAAAATGAATTATTGTGATAGTTGTATTAATTTTTGTCACTTCTGCAAGCATTTTCCCAATAAAAATTAGAACTCCTAACTTGACTAATTTTCTGCGTATATTCTCTCATTACACATATTTTATCATGAGACTTGGTTTTTGCACTAATATAATAAAGTTGAATGACTCAAGCAAAACATTAATCATTATAAAGATTTTTAGAAATTTTATCAATTTGCTACCAAAATCATCCGATTGAATTATTTTTACTATATTCTTTTATATTTTTAATTCCATATACAAACCAAATTTCTCATAAATCACCATTATTGCATAAAATTTCCTTGTATCATCTCTACCCTGCTTCTTATTTTCTCCTTTAAAGCACTTTCATTGAATAGTTTTATTTGCACAATAATATGTTTTTTTCCCCCTTAATAATTTCAGTATTTGTTCTACCAAGACATTACCCATGTGGTCGAAACAACATCAAGATAACAATCCTTCAAGCTATCCTATTTTTCTTGTTCAATCAAGTTTTGCAGCTCCTATGAGACGATCAGATGAGAAGAACATGTAGATCATCAATTAGACAGCTTTTATGTGTCCATAAGTATTTGCCGCCTTCATTAAGATTCTGGTTTGTCCATATCATCAATTGAAAATGGCACTCTCTCAGTCTTCTTCCTTTGAGTTTCTGCATCATGTTGCGTAGACCTCAAACAATCAAGCTTGCAATTCAACAGAGACTTCAAAATGCTGGGCCTTCAACAATGCATTGTTGAGTTCATCCTTATGATCTTGAAAAATATTTTGTTCTTTCTTTTGCTCCAGATGTTCAGAGAAAACCTACAGCCTTGTCCTAACCTAGGATTCTCTTTCTTCCCAAAAGTGGTTTTAGGGTTTAGAATTAAGGCTTCTCTTTATCCCAAAGTGCACCTGAGTTAATTTTAGAGCCAGAAATTCTTGTCCAGAACTGTTTCTCCTAGCATCTGTGACAGAACAAGCTTAAAGTTCCATGATCTCCTGGTGTTTCAGCTTAACATGATGCAACTCTTCAACATTTTGAGAAAGTTCCTTGACCTCAGTTATATTTTCTCAAGTATTCCAAAGTATCCATCAGATTTCCATAGAGCAACACACTTATCTTGTCCCACCTTCAAATTATGTCTAATCAGATGGAGCAGTTTCTGCTTTTTCATATTTTCCTTTTGACTGTTCCGGACAGTCCATTTCTTCATCCATTTTGATTAGCTTTTTCTGGACACAAAATCTCTTCTTTAGTTAGGATATGTCAGCTTCTTGTTGTTCTAAATGAAAACAATAAAATTCATTCAGCGAATTGATAGTCGCAACAAGTTTATTGAAGTAATGACCCATTTGATTGAAGTAATGAGTATCCAGGATGAGATGATAGGTTCTGTTTTGCAGAAAGATCAAAGAATTAAAGTTGCCACTAACCAAGGAAATTTTTATCCATTGGTATTTCTGTTAAGCATTTCATCAGACAAGTAATAAGCAGGCGGGGTAGCAGTGGATAAGACACACCGACTCAAATTGTTTACCTAAAAAAGTGTATACACACACATCCAGTCATCAAAATCTTTTTCAATTACAAACTGAGTTGTTCTGTATTCAAACATTTCCAATATACATACAGAAATTAAGATGATGTTCAGATCACAGAAAACAACAATCAGTCATGCATAAAACAGATGACTAACCCAAAAGAAACATTTAGATGATACTCAACTAGGAAAATAATGTAGAACAGTCACAGCAGCAACCTACCATGGTGGCAAAGCTAATCTAGCGAAGCTGAAGGTTAACATGGGAACACTGAGCTTTGAGCTGTGCCTACCTATTCAGTTCATACTATGGCTTCGGCTGTTGTGTTTTCAGTCGGACTGCCATTGTATCTGTACCAGAAACTGATAGGGGATAGTTCACCCCACTAACCACAGCTCAGTTAGCGCAGGAAACTGGACCCCGTCAGCATGGCAGCCACCCGAGTCCTGCTACAATATTAGACGTAAGGGAAGGGAAAATATTCTGCCGTATCGATTCCTTAGATAAACTAACTTATCATTTTTCACCTAAATACTAACATTAATATTGTTAATCGAATTCCAAGAGGAAGATGCAGGCTCACAAAAAAGCTTGTTAATCTGTATTTTCTGTTGGTACTATTTAAATGTGTCTACCATACCGAATTGTACCGCCCGATATGGGCGGTATGTACCGGTCTGACTTGCCAGCGGCGGATCGCCCGGTACCGATCCGCACTGTAGCAGTGCATTGTAACAGTACTACAGTACACCGTACCGTACTGCTATCGAGTCCAGATCGAAATATCGGTATGGTACGGTATTACGAATCTTACTATTTATTATTTTTATCATGTATATATATATATATTATATATATATATATATATATGTATGTATATGTATGTATAACACTAAGTAGAAAAGGGATACGGATACTCTTTTATCTCCTTCCGGCTTATGTTTAAAACATATTGTCTAAATATCTCGACTTATTATTTTTATTATTTTTCTAAGACTTAGAATTTAGAGCACATTGGTACATAAATCCCTCTTTTAAACTTTTTATATAGTTAAATAATTGTATTATATCAAGAACCAATTTAAGTTCAGCACATTCGCTCTTTTGTGGAAGACTCAAGAGGTCGGGTTCGGGTTTGACCATTGTACCCGATCCGACTCGACAAGAAGACCCACTCCAAAAATGAAGGGTGAGATGCGACCAACTCAATTGAACAACACATCTCAACCGTTAGATCACAACTCCAGGGTATTGTGTGTAGCGTGGTCAACTCGGGATCGACAAGAACCAGGGAGAGCGAGAAGGCACAGCGAAGGGAGTCGCGTCCATGGACCATGAAGGCCGCGACGGGGAGGAGAGGGGGAAGTCTGCCGAGTCCTCACAGCCTCCGGTCAGTCGATCTTCTCTTCTCTTGAAAACGACTAGCTTTGTCATCTATCGTGGATCTTTCATCTGATCTTATCCATCTCTTGTGAGAAGGATTACATAATCTTTCATAGGTTTCGTAAAATTGAACTCAAACAAGAAAGGTTTACGTAATATTTAACATGTTTTGTATTGAATTTGAATGGTGTACTCGAAAAATTCTCTCTTGTTACTGAGATTTTCCATTTAAGGGGGTTATATTCATCATGCCAATTGGTAGGAGAATGGAGTTGCAGATCAAACGCTTCGATTCCCCGACATTTTGTCATCTTAGATTTCCGCTTTCCATGATGTTAATTAGTGATCTAAGAGGTACAATTTTGATGCAGATATAAGACGCATATGAAGTTCGATAATTTGCTTCTTGTGAAATTGGGCAGGATCACCATGGTTATTGTGCTTAGCATATTGTATACTCTGTTGACCTTCTGAGGCTACACTTACAACAGATGAAATGTTTCTGCTTTCCATCTGTATTTCTATTTGTTGTATTGAACTTCTCTCTTGGGACAGTTTGTGGAGGTTCTTTGCAGGAGCTCAGGTAAGGTTAGGAGGTTCGCAGCTGGAACCACTGCTGGATATGCATTGTATGTGATCAATTGTAAATTGGATATCGGGGTTGCCCCAGGCTTGCATATTGAGGCTGTAAAGGAATGGGAGGAACCTGTGGTCTTTGGTCCTAATTCTATTCTTGTTAACTACGGGAAAGGTTGGAATTTGCAGACTGTTACTGATGAAGGTATAGTCGAGACTGAATTTTACAAGATTCAGTTGTATATTAAACAATTGTCTGGAAGTTGATATTACATATGTGTTTCTTATAATTATATTCTTCTAATCTCAGGGCATGACGAATCAATAGGAATGCTGCAGAATTCAAAGGTACTTCCAGACATCACTGTATGTTTGTTTGTTAATCTTCATCCATGCTTTCCTGAAACTATAGGAGATTATAATATTGACTGTATTGCTAGAATATTCACTAAATGTTACTTCTTAGAGTCTTGTGGGCAAAAAAATAACAAAGAGGGTCATATCGAATAATCTAAGCAAGAGAACATGACAAACCAAAAGCAATGGTTTTTTTCAAGCTGTCAACTTTTTAGTTTTAGGTTTATTTTTCCATTGGCTTACTTCTGTGGCATAAGTTGTTATCGTTAGTGGTAATTCCATGCTATTTCTCCTTTGGCTGGCTTCATGGAGTAGGTTGTTATCCATAGTGAAAGTCATTTAATGCCTTTTAGGGGATTATGAGGTTTACGGTGTATTCATCTTTGTTAAAAGAAACTTCACATTAAAGACCTTTTGAAAAAGAGATACATTGAAGCCACAGGAACAGAAAGATTGGTTTGATGTTTTGAAGACAGCTTAGATCTTCATATTCCAGCTCACAAAAAGTACATTAGAGGTGCCATTTGGAGATATAATAGATGAAGGCCGAAAGGGAACTCCTAATAGGTCTCTTAAAATTTCTATAGCACACAATCATCTCTGGAAAAATTTGGAAACTCTGCACTACATGGTCTTAGTATTATCCTGTTAAGTAGCTAGTTAGCCTTGCTAGCATGCTTTACGTCTATACAATCCCCAAAGTAGTAGTGGTTTTCTAAAGCAGAACTCGGCTTATGGCAATTGAACGGGTATACTTTTGTCCTATCTCGAAACTAAAATGCGAGAAATGATGAAGAAATAAGAATATGTATGATAGCGTTTTGCCAGAAAAATGCCATCAGGACCTGCTTAGATAACTGATATTTATTATCAAAACAAAAAGTTCTACTGCTGCTAAATTTTCAAGCGACCTGAATATATGATTTATTACTCATTTGTGTAATCTTCTGTTATTATTTTGTAGACAAATTGAATGAGTGCATCTTTGTTGTCTGTCTTGGAATTTTGCAGAAATCACCCAACTTCCAATCCTTCAAGAAGCCGATGACTATGAATCAGCCAAATTCAACTATCAGTTTTCAGTATATTGGGAAGATACTACTAGCCTTTGCCTTCATGTTCCTGCTTGGAGGAATATTCACCTTCTTCTTGCAAAACCTCCCAGCTATGAACCTCTCAGCTGTATCAAGTCTATAACTTGATCAACTGTGTTGTTCTCTAGCATTCAGTTTGTGAATTATTCGATGTCCAGGCCAGCTCTCTGTGGAGCGTCATAAAATCATTCCTAACATCACCATAAATTGGATTGTTTGTATTCCTTATCTTTAGTTTTTGCAAGGATGAACATGTGGAAGTCTTCCCTCATAATTAGCCTTAGAAAACATCTTGTTTTACTTGTCTTTTGGACATTTTTGTATGCATATTCACAAGGAAAATGTTGGTCTGAATTAAAGTTTTATTTTTGAAGTTTGTATTGATGATTCTCTTGTACCAAAAAACACTTCTACATAGCCTGAAAACTGTGTTAGAGGTGGTTAACTGCAGGGTATGTTTTGGACTTATACATTGGTTCTAAGTGCAGAGAAATTTGTTCATTCAAAACTGTAAATATTGTGTTTACTTGTGATATGTTGGTTGTTTGTGGTGGAAAGAGGAGAGGGGGTGTTAATTCAAACTGGAGCAGCATAATGTCATTTGTTTAGTGTTGACTTTAATGGAGTTGGTCAGACATGATAGATTCTGATTCTCTTCATCCTAGTTAACCAAAGAATTGTAGATGATTAAGTTGCGAGTATAATTTACAACCTTAATAATGCTAAAACTCCACCTCCCCATCATCTGGAAGCACAATATCATGTTCCAATTATGAAAAGACAAAAACGAGGCTCTCATGAATGCTTGCTCAATGTTGTCAATCAAAAAAATTCAGATGCAAATGAAGAAAGCAAAATCAAAACAAAATGAAGGATAAAAACTGCAAAAGAGGGAAGGAAACTAAAAGGCTTACACCGGATGTAATTATGTGGCAGTTAACAAGATTTACTATTTGGTCTTTTGATCCATCATCAACTATAGCTTCTCCTAGTAATGTAATTATGTTTTAAGATAAAATAGAGCTGTAAACACTTTACGGAGGATATAATGATGTTGATCATCCAACAAATAAGGCCAAGGAAAAGTTTGCTTATGTGATAGATATATCCAAATATCTTCTCCAATTCATATAATCCAATCTTAGGAATTAGATGCTGCACTATATCTCATTCCATTTCATATAATGGCAGTTATTATAATACTTCATTAGAACACTACCACTGATCCATAGAATTTGCAGATAACCTGAACGATATTATTATTAACATACACTTTAATGTTGCTACAAGCAAAAGCAAAAATGTTCGTCCCCAAATGATGTGCTCTTTGATTTGGTATAATCACATCAACATCATGCTATACTACATAAAGCCAACTCTATGACGGGAGAAGATTGGTTCCCTCTGGACAATTAATGATACAAACTAATTAATCTCATGCAGCTCCATATTACTCCCTCAACTTTCGATGTGAAAGATGGAAAGAAGATGAAGAACATGGAGTCAGAACATTGCGGCCAAGAATGTCCCCCAAGAAGTCGTAGCGCCGACCAAGAACGGTTCGCCCTCCTCGGTGCCCCGCTACCTTAGCCGGCTGCGAAGGCATCCCCACTCATCGACGAGTGGTGCGAGCTCGGCCAAGAAACCGTGGCGTCAACAACGAAGGGCTCCTCGACGGTGCCACACCGCTCAAGACTGTCCTCCTCACTGCTCCGGTAGCTGCAGTCGCCTACGGGGGTCTCCAAAAGTGGGGACGGTCCCCAAGAAGTCGTTGCACCGACCAAGAACGACTCCCCCGCCTCGGTGCCCCCATTGCTGCTACTGGCCGCGGTAGCCTCAGCCCGCGCTTGCGCCAGGTCCTCGGCGCGAGCAATTGCCTTACGCCGGAGCTCCTCAAGAAATCTCAGTCTTCGGACGGGATCTTCCATCCCCGTCGCCTTCACCGAGCCACACTCCTCCCTGCCATCTTGATTGCCATCGTGTTCTCGCGCCAGGCGGAGGTAGCGACGGATGGCGTCATCGCCAAAGGAGAAGGCCTTACCGCAGGAGGTAAAGGCGACGACGGCGACGTCGGCGCTGCAGACGGCGCCGAGCTCCTTCGCCTTGGAGAAGAGGCCTTGGCGCCTCTTGGCGAAGGTGACGCGTCTTCGTTTAGCATTCTCTACAACCCTCATCTCCAGATTCCTCCGTTTCTTGTTCGACGACGAGGAAGACGACTCCGGAGACATCAAGAACCTATGACTTCTCGAACGCAGGTCTGCGGAAACGTCGAAGCCAATGGGGGTTTATGATGGCACTCTCCGGCATACCAGCACACCCACACCCGCGGGCCCCCTTGACGGGCCCACTATGTTGGTCCAATCACAGTAACCTACCCGCGGCGGGTGTGACATGTATTAAGGTTAACAAAATTAAATTAATAAAATTTGTCCGAATCTTGATTAAGATTTAAATTAATGAAATTGTAAGATTTAAATTAAGATAATTATTTTCATATATCTCTTGTTAATTTTTGAAGTCCAGTATGTGTACTCTTGTGAACCTAAAAACATGTTTATATGACTTCATAATTAATCTTCATAAATTGATCAACATTTGGCACATTAATATCCTCTAAAAATGCTTATGTTGTAAAAGTGTTAATTGTTGTTTTTTTATTTATCGATATCAATATATTTGGAAGATCTTAATGTATGTAGGGATGTTAATATTTGCAAGGGAATATGTGTGCAATTATTTGGGTTTAGCAAATGTGAAATTGGATTGACTAAACACTAGAAGCTACTTAGTAGACTACATTGAGAAGCAAGATTCTGTCACCTTTTAAAATCTAGAAGGAGATTCTCAAACTTTTCCACAGATATAGTGAGATTTGATGTTGCTGTGACCCAAAACACTGAGTAATGGTCACTAAAAACACTGAGATTTGATGTTGTTGTGGCCCAAGACACATTTGACAAGTCTGAGAACAAATCTGGATGCAGTGTTCGGTGTTTGAATCATCAAGATAAAATGTAGAGTATACTTCTGAAACTCGGTAGAATATCTTAGAAAGACACTGTTTTGTCTGCAGATCAAATTATCACATCAGATCTGCAGATAAAGCACCTTAATTATAGGATGCTTCTGTTCCCAGAAAGGTGATTAATTGAAGCCATGCACCATGTTTTGTGCATAATTTTAGAGTGAATAGTACACAATAAAACGAGCAAATAAAGAACACAACTAGAAAAGGGAAGCTCATTGGTCTTGCAGTCCTTACTTCAAATCAACACAAGTGCCATGCTTTTCAGTAGACTTTTTCTTGTATCATCTTCTCATTTTGTCTCCTGCTTCTGCTGTCTTCTTGTTGCAGGTTTCTGATCAAAGCACATTATGAGGGGATGGTATGAAGATCTTCAAGGGTTGAGCCACAAACATCCTCACACAAGCTTCCATTGCTTTTGTGGGACTTGCTGTTCTCAGCCCCAGGGCTGCTTCCGGTGCTGCTGGACACTGAACCAAACAAAACTTTCTGTAGGACACCGGTTGGCGAGGACTCCAACCAAGGGCTAAAATCACAGCTATCAGTCGAGAAGTTTATCTGTTGTTTGATAGTGCTGCTAGTTCTGTTTAGGACCTCTCCTAGCGGTCCTGCCATAGAAGACTCCGGGGAGATCGGTAACCAACCAGTTTGACATTTGCTTAATTTGCATGGTACACCAACTCTCAGACCTACATTGATGGGATCATATTCTGCTGATGAATTGCAGGGAGAACAAGCCATAGGGAACGAGATAGACGATTGGGTTCTATCAGATTGCATTTCTACCCCAGACCAGGATATATTTGAATGATCAGACTCATCGTTGAAGCATTGAAGGGGATGGGGTCTCTTCTGCTGATCATTGAGATTTGCAGTGGTGATATAGCTGCTGATATTATCTGAGGAGGTGCTACTTGAATCATTAAAAAGTGAATCCATGGAAACGTGCCCAAGTTTTACTCCAGATGGGGTCTCTTCAAAGGCATTATGTTCCTCTGATACTGGAAATAAGTCACTCATGGGTCTTGATCTCAAAAGGCCTCGCATGGAGAGGCCTTCAGATTCCTGTGCACGCTCATTTACATTTCCTTTGCTCATTGGCATCCTGCAGATCCAGATTGATCAAGGATTAATAATGAAAGATAAAAGTGTATCAGAACTACATGTTATAGAAGCAACTTGGATACCTGTATGCTGCCAATTTAGTGTAGTAAAAACTGAAAAATTACGAAAGAAGTCCAAGTAAGATCTCATTTCATCTATGTCATCTGTGCATCCTCCAGATAATTCTCCTTAACCAAAGAAGTTATTCTGAAAATAAATCTAAATATTCTAAGTCCTACATTTTCCAAAAGACAAGTAATTTATGGTATTTATCAACATAGCTGTGTTTGTAATATATGCATTATGGAACAAGGATGGAAAATGTAGAACAAAAACATGTAATTTGCATGTGATAGCCTTCTTTATGTGATAATGGTGAAATATATTGACACGTCCAAGAAACTTCTCATGGGTACATCCATATGCAATTTCTCTTCACAAAATCCTTCAAGCCAATCTATTGACTGCCACCCTTTTTAGCATCATCAATACAAACTGCCATCAGTACTTCAAGATGATTCATCACCATTTACTATGGCTAAAATAGCAGCTATAAGAATAAAAAAACATTCTGTAAGAGATTATAATAACGCATAGTATAATGTTGTTCCCTTAAACTTATCCATGCCATTTGGATTGAACAAAACAATGAACATCTAGATTTCAAGACTTATCAAAGCCATTTGGAATATTAGTGATAGTTGTCATCTTTTTACCTATCAAATTGTGCAGGGCAACAGTCATTGATGTTTGTCTCTAAGTTTGCAGCCTGGTGCTGTGAAGTGGGGAGATTATCAGATGTTCTGCTGCCAGAAATGGCAGAAGCAGACTGCAGAGGTACTATGGCTATGGCTTCCGAGCCATGGCGAGTGCAGCCTTCCACACGCTTTCTTGAACGATGGCGACCCCGATTCAGGTGCCGCTCACAGTACCTCTGGTCGGCAATGGCATCCTTTGAGCACCGCCATTTCTTCCCATCCGTTCGACGGCATCTACCAGGTTCCAGATCATCATTTCCAGTATATCTTTGATGATATGATCCCCATCCTACTGCACAAGTGATAAAAGTATAGTGGAGCTGGTCACGCCATGATAGAGAGTAAAAGAGCTTATAACATTGTGAGTGTTTTTTGTGAAACTTTTGTGAAAGGTGAAAAAAGCATGATCACATTTATTAAAAGAACAGTAAGAATGATTTAGGCCTTCAAGTTAATGTTTTAGATTTTTAGAAATTTTAGATATCATTTAACAAAATAAGGAACCAAAAGAACAAATATTTGTGGTAAAAACATGCAATTTGCAAGAATAAGCATCTCGTAGAAACATGCAGTTTGCAAGAATAAGCATCTCAAGTTCACCTGACCAAACATAATTTTACTGACTAATGAAAATCTCACAAAGTAAAAAAAATCCCTTTTTTGTTGAGAAATCAGTCAAATAGGGTTGATTAAGGAACCAAAGTAAGAATGATTTAGGCCTTCAAGGTAATGCTTTAGATTCTTTAGAAATTTCAGATATCATTTAACGAAATAAGGTACAAAAAGAACAAATATTTGTGGTAAAAACAGTTTGCAAGAATAAGCATCTCAAGTTCACCTGTTACCAAACATAATTTTACTTTCTATGAAATTCTCACAAAGTAAAAGAAAAAAAAATCCCTTTTTTGTTGAGAAATCAGTCAAATAGGGTTGATTAAGTAATGCCAAAAAATTGTCTTATGTTCATTTCTTGTACATATCTTTCTCTTGGGTATGGAATGCTTTACATGAGCTTGAGCCAAAGGATCCAACTGAGAAGGGAGAAAACCCAGAAGGGCTTAGACTTGTTCTAATAGGGATGAGAAGGTTGGGTGGTATGGCCACATATGCAACAATGTACTTGTAGATCAAGGCTTGGCGTTCGAGCTCCAGCCACTGAGATGGCGCGAAGGGCCCCCTCACTCCATGCATGTTCACATCAAAGTTGCCAGAATCCAACCCTGAAATCAAACAAAAACAAAGAGAAGAAGAAGAAAAAGTAAGGAGAAGAAAAGCTGGAGCTAAAACCATAGCAGATGAGAGTGCAGATGCAAAAGACAACAGGGACAAAGAAATGAACCGATCTTAAAATTACCCATAGTAGAGAATATAGGAACAGAGCTCTCGAAGGAGAAAAAGGGTCACAGATCAAAACATGCATTTCTTGCCTGCAACACTCAATGAAGCAGATCAAGCTGAACCGAATGGATCATTTTTTTTCCTTTTCCCCACTGTTGCTCATGATTCTTCTCCAAAGAAACAATTAGGGATAATGAGAGTCAAGAACGGAATCAAGAAAGGCTCTTGCATTTGCTCTTTACCCTGCTCATTTCTCTTTCTTGCATGAGAAGAAAGAGAGACTCGAACTGCCCAAATCCACAACTTTGAAGACAAAACCCAACCAGAGGAGGACAAAGAACAGCTTGCTTTTTTCCAAGGCACGAATCCCGACTAAATGGTAAAAAAAAAGCCATCTAAGTCCATCTTGTAGCAAGTACTGGAATCAAAGAGACCACTTACTAAACAACACATTCTTGTGCTTCGAATGAAACCCATGCCAAACCAAAACCAGACCACCAAAAACCCCAGCTCACTCCAACAAGACCCGAAACACCGAACTATAGGCATATATTTAATGCAAGTTACCTGCATTCCTGAGAAATGAAGATGTAGAAGAAGTAGATGCTGATGGGTGGTGTTGGTGGTAAGGCAAAGTTCTATCCAGGTTGAGCATCATTGAGGCTTGCCCGGATGCTGAGGAGAAACTAAGCATTTGCTCTCCATCAGGGAAGAGGGGGCCGGGGTAGGGTATGAGGACAGGAGCCATCTTGACGCATCTCATGTCATGGGCCGCGGCTTCAGAGCCACTCCCATTATGCTGAAAACTAGATCCCAAGAGCACACTTTGCCTGCTGAGTTCAGTGTCTGAGGAGGCCATGGAAGATGAGGAGACACCACCAGCCATTGCCGCAACCATACCCACCACTCCGCTAAAGTCAATCTCCTCGACCACTCTTAACTATGAGACCACGGGTGCGAGGACCATGGCGGTGTGTGTACGCATGAGAACATGGAAGGAAAGTGAGATGCAGGGGAAGGGGGGAGGAGAAGCCTGGGAAAAGGAAGGGAAGCATTTTTAAGGTGTCAGTATTTGGTTTAGTCGCTTTTGTACTAAATACTCTCTTGGACATGCCTAGAAAAGGTTTAAGTTTGTACTCCTTTCCAGCATCTATACTAAGGTATTTCTATTTTCTATTTTATTTTTTTATTAAAATATTACAAAATTAATGGGTGTTCTTTTTATCTACAAATCAATATATATAAATATATATATATATAAATATATATATATATATATATATATATAAATAAATAAATATATATATATATATATATATATTACTTGAATATTAAAAAATATACCAGACTTTTGTGGTAGACTTTCAAATCGAATTAAAATCAAATCAGACATAAATCAGACTTTCATTAGGTCCATACGGATAGTTCAATTCTAATTGTTAGATTTGAAAAACCGAAACCAACTATTTAGAAATAAGAATTGATTTTCGTTTTGATTCAAATCGCTGGCTCCATGATTTTAAATTATTTTTAATTATTCAAAAATAAATTTATAAAATTTTTATATTTTAAAATTATTTTTAATAAAAATATAATTTTAATAGTTCAAGCCCAAAACCATCAATTCTAAAACCAACGGTGGTATCGAAACTAGAATTGACGCTTTTAGTTTCGATTCGAATCAATGATTTTAAATCACTGGCTCCATGATTTTAAAATATTTAATTATTTAAAAATAAATTTATATTTTTTTAGATTTTAAATTATTTTAAAATTTAAAAAAAAAATTAGCTGTTCAAATTCGAATGGCTTGAATCGAAATCCAATTGGATTCTGATTCTTAATGTTAAAAAATAAAAATAATTGATTCGGAATCATGATCAAAACTAAATAGAGATTATGAAAGAGTCGATAAAACGATTATTTGCTATACATTTGAGCGAAATAAATAAAATATGATCTCGTTAGTTTATTGATGAGGCACTTCTATTGATGAAATGATTATCTTAAAAAGGTAAAATCGATTCTTTTAATATTAAATGAATTAAATTGCCATTTCCCCAAAATGATCAAATAGCAAGGAAGAATCCAACATTTTTTTTGCATTAATTCAAATATTTTCCCCACATGCAAATCCAATATAAGATTAATATATTTGACATGTGGACCCAACCAAATACAACTCACCAATAAATGAATTGGGGATTCAAGTAAAACAAATTCAACTTAGTAATCATTTTCTTGGAAAGGCTTAAGTTAGCAGAAAACCCATCGTTCCAACCAAGTACTGTTTCTTTAGCTGATCATTAGTTTCCAATCTTCAGCTCGAGTTGAGGATTGAATCCCTCTGTTCAGTTTACTTGGGATTTAAAGCCACGGAAAGAGTGGCTTTAGTAGGGTGGTTTTGGGAGCACCCTTTAGTGTGCCCAACTTGTCCCAAGTCTCCTGCTCTGTCCTATCTTATCCTTGAAGACACTCCATCCTCGCAAAGTCCAATTGGTAGGTGGTGATGTGCATGAACAAGATCCACTGCATTCAAATTGTGGACCCCAGTAAACCCATTCTCTTGGCCCCACCTTGTTCTTGAGAGGAAACACAAATCTTCTCTTTGACTTGAGTTTTCTCTGAAGAAGAAACTATTTCTTTCTTGTGTTAAATATATACTACAATCTCCTCCTACATGATTAATGAATCTTAATCACCTTTATATAGGCTTATTTACGCACTCATGGACTCTCATGGAACATTAATTGTAGGCATAAAGGTCTAATCAAACAAAGAGATAGAACGAGAGGCAGTGTCTTTCACAAAGAAAGGGAGCATTGCAAAGGTTGTCATGTGGAGTAGCAGCAACTGTTAACAGTGAAGGTGGCAATTCCCTCAACAACCAGTCCAAAGAACAACTCTTCCCTAACCTGTCTCTGCACCTCAATCTGGTTTTGTTTGCTTTCTTGTGTAAGCCTAGCTGAGGTCTGTCTCAAGCACCTCTTTTGCAGGTTGGTAACCCAACTCTTGCCACCCTACTACACCTTGCATGCTTTTTTGTCCCTTGATAGCTACTTCAAGACAGTCATCACAGCTACTTCAAGAGAAGTTTTCTGCATGCACAAGGACAAGGCAAAGTCATGCTTTATGTGCTGCCCTGTCACTTTGGGCAGATACTGAGTTGAGAAACAATAAAAAAAAGGAAGTCCATAGCTGTTTACACAACTTCAGATATGTAACAAGAACATCATTATCCTTTTGTTTAGGATGAAATGGAACAGCAGTTGTGGACCTTTCTGAAGCACCAAGTTGGCAAGAATCTGACAATTGCAGCTGGACCAGGATTCTTGAGATGATTCAGAGAAGACTTACATGTTCAAGCATATGAGCTCATAGTTTGTCAGTTGGACTGAAGCCCACAGGAATGACAAAACTTTGCAGTTTAGTAGTTCAATCCTTGGTGTGCTTTATAGAATATGCATTCCCTATTGCTGCACAAACATTGCATTGCTCAATGCTGCAAAAGAATTTGCAGTTCAGTAGCTCAGTGTTTGTAGTTAGAAATGTTACACTTCTGCATTTTGACACATTTAAGATGTTGTGTGTTACCTAAAGTAAGTTACTTTGTTACACATGAAATAGAGAACAAAGATGATTGCTTAGACACACAAGTTTACATCATTCACTTGGAAAATCTATGTTCATGCACAAATATAGTAATGATATACTATATCAAAAGTTAAATAGAGTAACTAAAAAGGACTGTCTTCTATAATTCCTAATATATTCTGACTTTAATAGGTAATATTTTTCACACACACACATATAACTAAGAATGGTAGATTAGAAGCTTAGAAAGATGCCGAGAAAGATCTTTTCTTTAACATGCACCAACTTATGCTTTTACATTGAGAAGGAATGTTCCATTACTGATAGCTTTACTCTTCAACTTAGTCCTCCGAGTGACCCAAGTTGGCCCTTTAATTATTGGAATAAAGAATTCTGTGGAAGGTGAGGTGAACGGAGCATATATGTGTGGGCTAATGGTGACTTCATCGGAGAAGGAGCGCCCTCTCCCTCTCTCTCTCTCTCTCTCTCTCATATGCTTGTGCTCCCCAAGGACACAGCAATGGTTTAGCAAATCATGTGGCTATCCAAGCCCATTGCTGCATGAACCCCACAGGAAGCAAGATGGTGAGAGAGAGAGAGAGAGAGAGAGAGAGCTGTGAAGCGCTCCTCATGATCATGTCCTTTTTACCAGAATCTACCAAGGGTAGGACCTGTTTTATTATTAACAGCATTGATAATCATATTTAATTTCATATCCACTGTGGAGTAAAAGAACTGATGTCTTATGAGAGTTAAAAGTTTTTTTTTTTTTTACTTACCCAATACATATTCACCGTGGACCAAATTAAGAGAATTATAATTTTATAATAGTAAATTATTTTATCCTCCCATCTTCTTTTGGGGTTCATCACCAAGAGATAAAACTGCACATAATCGATCCAAAATGAATAATTCTTGATAAACTTATATACTTGCACCAATGAAGATGAATTATGACTCATCAACTATCAAATATTTTTAGTATTATTATTTCATGATGCAGATGGTTTTGTTGTGACAATTATGCAACTTAAATTCTCTGAATTAATTGTATTTGTTTGTCACTTTTGAATGTGCTAGGAAAAAATAACAATAGTTAAGTGTATTGACATAAAAAGTATAGATTGTTGAATCTTCAATAACAAAATTAAAAATCTAAATATGAGCATTCTTAATTATTTGGTGCTGCAACCATTCAATAGTGTCTTCTCAAACCCTTTCTAGCTAAATTACAAGATTTAAACATAAGACCCTTTACCCTAATATCATGTTAAATTTCCATCTAAAACTTAGATTTTATGTCATATATTGATACAATTTGTACATTTATATTCTTTGTAAACTTAGTGTGGGATGAATTGCTTCTTGTGTTGCAATTTACATCACCAAGATTTCTTGGGAGACATGCACATCCTACAAAACTAGCTTGCTAGGGCTGTTCATGCCCCTAATGGATGGCTTGTGGCTCAACGAGGAAAGAAGTCGAAGATGGAGGAGGTGGACAAAAGGAAGAGATGTGAGGACATGAGAACAAAACCTTATGTCCCTCTCTAGGGTTTCTCCGAGCACACAAGAAGCCATTGAGAGATCCATCTGTTAAACATATGCAGTGTCTCCTTGCCTCTTTCTCACTCGAGTGGATGAACTCCTTGATGTAATTTACCTATGATTCTATAGAATAATGATGACATTGCTCTTATGCATCGACAAACTTGTTCTTAGCACAAGGATTTGAACTATCAGTTATCATTTTTTAGGTAACCTATGTTCTACTCATTGAAAAAACAGCACAAGTGGTTGATGTCAATCCATGCTGATATCATAAATTAAATGCGTTAGTTGTCATGGCAATTTTAATTTAAGATTTAAACAGCTGATGTCATAATTCATATGCACATAGAATGGAATTATCTTAAACAACAATAAAATATATTTAGTTACCATAACCATGTTAGTCTCTTGGTTTTTAACCCAAGTTAATTAATAACTATACATCCTTGACACTAGGATGAATGGCAACATGCACTTGAACATTGGATCAATGAGATTTTTCTTGCCTTTGTTTTATTGATAATGATGAAAATAAAGGGGGACATTTGATCTTGGCAAATTCATTTTCTTGCTGAAAGTGGATTGAAGTTTTGACACCTATCATCTTTGTGAGCTTTGACAACCTTCTTGGAACCATTAGAAAAGTAAGAGTACCTCAAAACCAACATGATATAGATCGTATTTTAGCGAAATTAGGGTAGCTACAATTCATGATATAGATAATATTTTAGTGAAACTAGGGATAGCTACATGGTAGCTTATTGAGTAGAAACCTTTAATTACCATAATTTGTTTGTTATATATAGGCTCCCCCCACTAATAACCTAGTGGTCATCAAATCTTGCCACTCTCCCGGAAACCATTGGAATCCCATACAAGTGGAATTATTTGACTGAAACGGAAAAGAAAATTCATAGGCTGCATCATCAAATGTGCACACATCATGTGTTGATGAAGAGGCCAAGAAGACAACAAAAGAGAAGTCTTGCGAGTGAGATTGGGAACTCAAAGCATGATGCCATTGTTATTTCACACGTTCCGAGAAAGAATTCAAATTGTCATCCTTCGATATGCATTAAGAAAGAGATCACTTATGAAAAAAAAAAAACTTAGTAATGAACGAGATAGTACCATCTTATTTGATTTTTATAAATTATTTTTGGACTTTAACCAAGATACCCTCAATAAAATTATAAAAAAGATAGTGATTATTTTTTATTATGTTTGACTCGATTTTTTAGGATTAAATTATTTTTTTAGATGAATCATACTAGACTAATTTAACTAAGTCCTAACTATTAATATGAATTAATTAAATCTTAAATTATTATTTATTTTTTTAAAATTATATGTTAGAAACCTTAGTGAGTATTACATACACAATAAAAATTAAAAACAAAATTGGTTCCTAAAACAAAGACATCGAATCATCGTGTAATAATTGGGAGAATAAAACTCAAAACAATACAAACGATAGTGGTTGAGACATTTTCACTTAGGAGAGATCATATATCTTTTAAATTGTAGATCTTAGCCCGTGGGATGAAGGAGCTTTTGCAAACTCCTCTATAGTGGTGATCTAAATAGCGGATGTAGTGATGATGCACCTCCTCGCACAATGAGTTCTCTCCTCATGATCGTGCACCACCATGTAGCAACAATCAAGAATGGGACCAGCTCTCTTGTTGTCCTCTCACACTAGGGAGGGGCTCACGACTAAGAGAAAGATGGGGAGGAGGAGATAGGAGGCCAATGACTATAGGGTCTAGCCTATGACTCATGAAGCCTCAACTTCTATTTATAGAGAGCTCCTACTACTAACTCTAAAAGATCTGCCTTAATGGGTATTGGATCCCCATCTAATAACCACTAGCTTAATGGATATTGGATCTCCATCTAATAACCACTCTAAGTTTTATTGGGTCTTATGTAATGGATCCATTAAAATAGGAGCATATTGGATATCTCATATCAAATCATCTATTCGTCGCGTTGTCCACCATATGTGAGTGACCCTCTTGGCCCAATACCGAGCTGATCATGAGTTGCACCTATTAGAACTTCTTCTGATTCAGTAAATTATTATCCCCATAATAATTCACTCAACTCATTGATTATGGACATATTAGGCTAGAACGGTATAAGGGGATATAATTCATTGGACTTGTCCATCATTAGTTATCGTATATCTATAATCCCTCATCCATCTAATATCTCAAAGATTATATACTAAGCATGGTACTGTTAGGCCTATACAAAATCCATCAGAGTCTCACTCTTATTAGATTCTCCCAGAGAACTCCTTCTCTCTTAATTCGAGTTTCGCTCTTATTGGATTCTCTTAATCCAATTGACCTTGGCCAGGGATTTGCTTGAGAAAGAACTATTAAGAAACCTTGGGTAGCATTACATGTGCAATGGAAAAATAGAAAACAAAAATCCTAGATTTTCTACAAGAAAAAGGCTCTCGTCGTCGTATGAAGATTAGTGCGTGAAAACCCGTAAAACTAAAAACTATGCTTATGTAAAAGATGTGTTACCTAGGGAGATCATATATCCTTGAAATTTTCTAGATCTATAGGAGAGGATAAAGGAGGTCAGATATCCTCCTCTCTAGTAGTGATCCCCATGGCAGATGCGACGAAGACGCCCATCAAATTACTATATAATCTTCCTATCTACGCACACCATGTGATTAAGAAGGGGTCGACCCTTCTTACTATCTACATGCCCCAAACTAGGACTGCTTATTAAAGGAGAGAGGAGGAGAAGAATAGAAGGTGGTAGCTAAAAAGGGTTTAGTCTATGCCCCTTTGGTTCCCTCTATTTATAGAGGTCCCTATTAGCTTAACCATAATGGATCCTACCTTATTGGGTATTAGATCTCCATCTAACTATCCAAGCCTTTTGGATTAGTGGATCTCTATCCAATAATCTCTCATTAGCTCTGATTGGATCTTATCCATAAGATCCAATAATTCAGGGGCTTACTGGATATCTATTAAGATAGGACTCCAACAGATATCTCATATTCGAACCTCTACTCGTCGCAACACCTACCATATATGTGTGACCCTCTAGGCCCAATATTGAGCTGGCCATCAGTCATACCTATCAAAACTCATTCTGTCTTAATGAATTGTTATCCCTTATAATAATTCACTCGACTTATCGACTACAAATGTATTAGGCCACTATGCTATGTTGAATCTTAGATTTTAATGATGAAATCAATTGGTAAATTATGTCATATAATCTATATGTTGAGAAAAGTATGCAGGATTAACTACGATAACAGTAAGATATGAAGCAGATGATGAGCCGGAGTCAAGATCGAGATTTCGTTGGGAGTTCGAGAGTTCGTCGGAAGTTCGGACTTTCATTGGAAGTTCTGCCGGAATTGACTAAGAAGTCCAAGAGCTTGCCAAAGAAGCTCATCGAAACTCGCTAAGAAGATCGTCGTAAAGTCTAGGAGCTTGCTGGGAGTCCGTCGGAACATTACCGAGAGATCGTCGGAAGTTTGCCGGAAACTCGCCGGAAGAACAATTGATGTACCGGAATAAGAATGCTTTGTTAAAATATCTTAATTATTGTAGTTAGAACTTAAGTTGAGTTAGGATTGTGAGGTAATCCCACTAACTCATTTAGGGGTCAACTAAGCCCTTAATAGGACTGAATTGGGTCGAATTGAATAGCCCATTCTGCATCTGAAACAACGACCGGTGGTGGCACCACTAGGGCTGGCAGTGGCACCGCTTGGTTGCTAGTCATAGGTGCCCAGCAAGCCAATCACGTGAGTGATGGCACGTGTGACTTGATACAGAATCTTTTTGCTTATTATATTTTTGGCGTATATCACTTTATAACTATTGCATAAATGCATATATATATTGTGATGTCCTTGGATTTGTGCAATGGGAATCGGATCGTGATGAGATCACGATAATGAGATCGATTCACCTTTAAACATATATCCTAAATAATCCCGGTCATAGGTTACTCGAGAGGGACATCGTGATAACCGGATAGACTGGTGTGCTGTATACCCGTCCATATGATGGATGCAGCTGGTCTCATAGCTGCTCGTGTAGGGACACTAGGGATACAGTACAGGTGCTCATTGGAGAATGAGTTCACTGATTGATCCGCTTACGGAATGCTGGATGGTTGATGATGCCTTATTGTCAGACAACGATTCCGTAGTCCTAGTGGTGTATCTGGTTCTTAGACTTGAGACACCAAGGATGTCCTGTATGAGTGCTCCACTCTTTGATACCAGACTTATAGGTTTGGCTGTTCCCAGATCTAGTACAGCTGGTCATTGGGAGTGGTAGTCGACCTTACGAGGGCTATTGAGTGTCGATAGAGGATCATCCACTCTCGGTATCATGAGAGGAATATCCCATGTGTTCTTGCTCAGACAAATCCCTGGCCAGGGTCATTCGGGTTGAGAGAGAAAGAGTTCTCCGGGAGAATCCGATTAGAGCGAGACTCGAGTAGAAACCGTATGGGTCTGACAGCACCATGCTCGATATACGGTCTCTAGGATATTAGATGGATGAGGGACTATAGGTACATCGTAACTGAGGACAGACAGGTCCAATGGATTGGATTCCCCTGTATCGTCTGGGGACTACGGCGTAGTGGCCTAGTACTTCCGTAGTCGATGAGTCGAGTGAATTATTACAGAGATAATAATTCACTTAGTTAGAAGGAGTTCTGACAGGTATGACTCACGGCCAGCTCGATATTGGGCCTAGAGGGTCACACACATATGGTAGGCATTGCGATGAGTAGAGGTTCGGATATGAGATATCCGACGGAGCCCTTGTCTTATTGGATGCAGATCCAATACCCACTAGGGAAAGGACCCATTAGGGTTTTGACACGCGATCTCTATAAATAGGAGGGATTCACAGCCTCATAGGCTAGAGTCTTTGCTTGCCCTTCCTATTCTCCTCTCCCTCTCCACCTCAGAGTAGGCCTGGAGTTTTGAGGAGCGTCGTCGCAACCCTGCTGTGTGGATCACCGCTAGAGAGGAGGACGCTTGACCTCCTTCACCCTCTCCTGAGGATCTGCAAGGAAACAGGGATATACGATCTCCCTAAGTAACACAATCTCTATACGCAGTTTTGTGTTTTGCGGATTTTGCGCACCAATCTTCGCACGACGACGAACATCTTTTTGGGAATCGGGGATTTTTGTTTTCTTGTTCTTCCGCTGCGCATATGATGTCGCCCCCCCATGATTTCCCAACAGTGGTATCAGAGCCAGGTTGTTCGTGCGAATGATTGGTTTTTGAACTGCGTGTGTTGTGTTTAGGAAGAATATTGACGTCAAAATCGTTGACGCAAAAGCAAGGAAGGGCAGCAACAGTTGCTGCCCTCGATCTGCATGCCTGCAGCCAGCCGCAGCCGCAGCCAGGCAGCACAGCGTCGGCGCATGCGCAAGCGCTGTGCCTGCAGTAGCCGGCCGGCGATCTGCTTGCAGCAGGCTTGCGGCCGGCGGGGCTGGGAGCCCGCTCGGTAGAAGCGCCTGCGGCCACTGAGCGCCGCGGGGCAGCAGCGCGGGCTGAGGCACCGCAGGGCAGCGGCGCCTGTGGCCGCTGCTCCCACGGGCAAAAACCCCGCAGGGGCGGCCGCCAGCGAGACAGCACCACCTGCGGGCGCTGACTCGCGGGCAGAACCGCCCGCGAAGGCGGCGGCGCCCGCGGGGGCGCCCACCTGCAGCGGCAGCGACCCCAGCGGGCGTGCCACCTGCAGGCGAGGGCAGTGCCCTCGCCCTCGCCGCACAGGCCGCCGCCAGCAGGGTGGCGGCGGCGGCGGCGCAGCAGCGAAAAGGGGAAAGGGTATTAGGGTTTTCTGCGCAAAAGACAGTTTTGCCCCTCGGAATTTGAGAAATTCCAGTTTCTGTCTTTTGTCCAAATTACGAAAATACCCTTAGGAATTGAGAAATTCCCTATATATCCCTGATTTCAGAAAATATTAATTAATTAAAAGGTTTAGTTGATTATTATTTTTATTATCTAGTAGTCCTACATAATGACGATTATTTATGTTAGGATCGAGAGCACTAAGAGGGGGGGGGGGTGAATTAGTGCAGCGGAAATCTTACAGCGATTAAAAACCAAAAGCTGCGTTCGTTCAATAAAAGCTATTATGATGCAAAAGCTAATTCTCAGTTTGTATCTAAGTGCAGTTTGCGTCTAAGCGCAGATTGCGTCTAAGCGCAGTTTGCGTCTAAACACAGTTTGCGTCTAAGCGCAGTTTGCGTCTAAGCGCAGTTTGCGTCTAAACACAGTTTGCGTCTAAGCGCAGTTTTGCGTCTAAGCGTAGTTTACGTCTAAACTCAGATTTACGTCTAAACGCAGTTTTACGTCTAAACGCAGATTTACGTCTAAACTTTGAAACTCGTTTGTATACTCGCAGAAGGCAGTATGCAGTTGAAATCAAGACGTAAACGTGAACTGAGAACTGATGATTGTGAGAGGAAAGCCGATTTACGTCTAAATGCAGTTTTACGTCTAAATGTTGAAACTCGTTCGTAAAATTGTAGAGGACAGTTTGCAGTTATCAATAGGATCAAAATGTAAGTGTAAACTGCAAAGAAACTCTTTCGTAAAAGCACGGAAGACAGTTCTGCAGAATCAAACGTAAACGTAAACTGTAATGTACGAAAATATGAATTTACGTCTGAATGCAGATTCGGAAGAACAGCACTTAGAACTTGTTCGTGAGAGCGCAGAGAGCAGTAGTAATGGAGGAGGTTTGCAGTAATGATAAAGTGCTCAAAAATAAACGCAAACCAGAGATTTAGAGTGGTTCGGTCAGCCTTGACCTACTCCACTTTTGGCTTCCTCCACCGACGAGGTTGCCGACGTCAACTAGGGGCCTTCCTTCAATAGGCGAAGGCCAAACTTCCCTTTTACAGTTTCTCTCCTTTTGACAGGCTCAGGAGACAACCTTTACAGACCTTTCTCTCCTCACTTTACAACTGAAAACTTGAAGAACAGAAGGAGGAGACTTAAAGGCTTTACAACACTTTTGAGCTCTTAGAATCACAGAAAAGATCAAGATTTCGGTGTAGGTCTGTTTCTTTTCAGTGCTGAATGGGTGGGGTATTTATAGGCCCCAACCCAATTCAAATTTCGAGCTCAAAACGATCAAATCCCGAAATTCCGGGATCAGGCGGTTGCACCTCTTGACTGGAGAGGTGGCACCGCCTGGCAGAGCTCGAAGTCTGAGCTCAGGCGGTTGCACCTCTCGACTGGAGAGGTGGCACCGCCTGACAGAGCTCGAAGACTGAGCTCAGACGGTTGCACCTTCTCTGTCAGGGGTGGTTGCACCTTCCTGCCAGAGCTCAAAGACCGAGCTCAGGCGGTGCATCTCCTGACCAGAGAAGTTTCTCTTCTCTGCCAGAGGTGATCGCCCCTTTCTGCCAGAGGTGGTTGCACCTCTCTGCCAGAGCTCGAAGACTGAGCTTAGGCTGTGCATCTCCTGGCCAGAGAGGTCGTACTTCTCTTCCAGAGCTCGAAGACTGAGCTCGGTGATTGCATCACCAGGCAGAGCTCGAAACTTGAGCTCAGGCGGTGCTACCGCTTGACAGAGGAGGTTGCACCGCCCAGTCTCGCTTGGAGACTGAGCCCTGGGCGGTTGCACCGCCTGGCTGGAGCGGTTGCACCTCCCAGTCTCGCTGGGAGACTTAGCCTGGGCGGTTGCACCGCCTGGCTGGAGCGGTTGCACCGCCCAGTCTCGCTGGGAGACTTAGCCTGGGCGGTGGCACCTCCCTGCCTGGGCGGTTGCACCTCCCACAGCTTCTTGGGTTCGAATGGGTTGAACCATTCGACCCAACTTGAGTTCTTCAGGGGCCCAATTGCCCCAGGATTAAGCTAATGGGATCACCTCCCATTTCTAACTTAATCACCGTGCTAACTACGATTAAATCTAAGACAATTTCTGCAGCTTTGCTTCGGTACGTCAATCGCTTCTTCCGGCGAGTTTCCGGCGAACTTCCGTCGATCATCCGATGAACCCTCGGTGATGCTTCTGCGGACTTCCGGCAAACTCCTGGACTTTGCGACGATCCACTTGGCGAGTTCCGACGAGCTTCGCTTGGCAAGCTTCTGGACTTCTCGGATCTGTTCTCGCAGAACCTCCGACGACCGTCCGTACTTCCGTCGAACTCTCGAACTCCCAACGTGATCATGAACTTGACTCCGGCGCAACTCCTGCTGCTTGTCTATCTTTCATCGTAGTTAATCCTGCACACTTAAAACAAAACTTCGATCGAGACAATTAATCCTAAGCAATTAACCAAGTTGTCCGGCATGTCATTGGTCCCTCGACGCTTCGTCTGATTCTTCGGCGCATCGTCCTCTCCTGCGGCCTATTGCCCAATCGGCCAGTTGACTCCGCAACTCCGATATCCTTGGCACAATACCCGCTCTACTTGGCCCGATGCCCGAGTCCACGGCCCGAAGCCTTCTGTCGATACGTTGACCGATCCACCGGCCCGACGTCCAATCTTCTGACATGTTCCTCCGGCACAACATGATTTTCCTGCTTTAATTGTCTCATCCTGATCAAAGCATCCTGCGTCACTCAAAACGCAGATTAAATCATAAACATATATCAAGTAGTTTCATCATCAAAATACGAGATTCAACAATTTATACATGTGATGTATGATGAGTGGACGGATGATCATGGACCGTGTGATGTGTGTACTTGTGATTATTATTATTGAGGTCTGCGAACCTCCATTATATTTCTCGTTTATTGTCGGGCCTGCGTGCCTATGATTGAGTTGTAATCACATGAGGAGGCGCAGCGGGAGCGTGGAAGCCATAGCGGGACCCACGAGACGGACGATCGTGATGCATGAAGATGCATCAAGATGTCGACGGAACCAACGAGGACGAGATGGACGATCACAAGGCATGGAGATGCACCGTTGCACACATAGATCTTGATGTGAGTGATTAGGCCTACTGGCTCGGGCCTAATCATATTAGGTTGTGGTCCATGATCATCTGGTGTGATTGCTTATACACATACTAGATATGTATATATATTTGCATGCGATGTAGATATATATTAAATATGTACATGTGTGACATGTCATATTAGGAGACCAAATCATAGAAACATCTCTCGATAATATTAAGTCGGTAAACGTGAGGCAATTAGATTGACCCACGTGGCCTTCCATCGTTATGAGTAGGAACCGAATCCCGGTGTAGGTTGAGTTGGTCGAGTCCCTCGAGACTCACCTATATCGCGATTCGCTATCTTGCTTACGACATAGAGATGTCACCGGTGACCTGAGGGCATGATATGCTTGGTCGAGTCCCTCGAGGGTATATCATCAAATCAGACTCATCTTGTAACGAAGGTGTTGACTTAACCGAGCATCATGGTTGGTCGAGTCCCTCGAGGCCATGGTGATTCGGAGGCCGAACAGGACGGGAATCACAAGGAGTTGTGATCGGCAAGAGTTGTCTACCTTTTAGGCTTAGTGTGATTGGTCGAGTCCCTCGAGGTTACACTAAGACGCTGATTGGATCCTGATCCCCACTAGAAGTCTGCCGGAGACTTCCGTTTCACGTGCTGAGGGTGTCGCGTGACTCGTTAGTAAAATAGTGGGAGCATATTAAGATAGAAGTCCATATCTTGATTGTTTATTTCTTGCAAAATCTGCATGTTATTCATTTTTGCTACATCTTTATTTTCAGAAAATGTCGCTTTCAAATCCCTTACGTGGCATACTTGATGTCAACCGCCTCACTGGTCCAAATTATACGGATTGGCTCCGTAACTTGAGAATTGTTCTCACAGCGGAGAAAATCGTGTACGTCCTTGATACAGTGATGCCTACGCCCGAAGAAGGGGCAAGCGAGGATGAGATCGCTCGCTACGTGAAGTACATTGATGACTCCACTCTTGCTCAGTGCTATATGTTGGGCTCTATGACTCCAGAGTTACAGAGACAACATGAAAAGATGGATGCCAGATCCATTCTCCTACATGTCCGTAAATTGTTTGAGGAACAGGGAAGGACTCAACGATATGAGATATCCAAGAGCCTTTTCCGCGCTAGGATGACTGAGGGGACACCGGTTCAGAACCATGTCCTAAAGATGATTGAGTGGATAGAGAAACTCACAGGTCTAGGAATGGTCCTAGAGGATAACTTGTGTGTGGACATTGTGCTTCAGTCCCTACCAGATTCCTTTTCACAGTTCATAATGAACTTTAATATGAACAAGCTTGAGGTGACTCTCCCAGAGCTCCTCAATATGTTGAGGGAGGCAGAGAGTACTATTAAGAAAGAGAAGCCAGTTCTCTACACTGGTGAGACCAGAAAGAAAAGGAAAGCAGAAAGGTCCCTTAAGAAGGGAAAGGGCAAGGGCAAATAAGGTAAAGCAAAGGTTGCTAAGAAAGACCCAACAAAGGACAAAGGCCAGTGCTTCCACTGTGGTAAAGATGGGCACTGGAAGAGAAACTGCAAAGAGTACCTTGCAGAAAGGGCGAAACAAAAGCTTGATGAAGCTTCAGGTACATTCATGATCGGTCTCCATTTGTCAGACTCTTATGATAACACATGGGTATTAGATACCGGTAGTGCTTATCATATATGTAATTCGTTGCAGGTTCTGGCAAGGCCTAGGAGACTAGAGAGAGGCGAGATGGACCTCAAGATGGGTAATGGAGCAAAAGTTGCTGTTTTAGCTGTTGGCGAGGTCGCCCTACATCTGCCTAGTGGAGCTTTTATTGCATTAGATGCATGTTATTTTGTTCCTTCTATTATCAAAAACATTATCTCCATTTCATGTTTAACAGTTAGTGGATATAAATTTGTTTTTGAGAACAATGGTTGTTCGATATTATTAGATGATAAGATCATCACGAAAGGAACATTGCATAATGGTTTATTTATGTTAGACACCACTCCACATATCATGAATATAAATATGTCCAAAAGGAAACGAGATGAGTTGAACAGTGCATACCTGTGGCATTGTAGGCTAGGTCACATCCATGAAAGAAGGATTCAAAAGTTGCTAAATGATGGATATCTAGATCCATTCGACTATGTGTCATATGCAACTTGTGAGCCTTGCATTCGTGGAAAACTGACCAACTCTCCATTTAGTGGAACTGGAGAGAGAGCCACTGAGTTGTTGGAACTCATACATAGTGATGTATGTGGACCCATGTCAACTCATGCCATTGGAGGTTACTCCTACTTCATTACATTTACTGATGATTTCTCAAGGTATGGATATGTGTACTTAATGAAGTACAAGTCCGAGGCCTTTGAGAAATTCAGAGAGTATAAGAATGAGGTGGAGAACCAGACTGGAAAGAGTATCAAAACTCTTCGATCAGATCGAGGAGGTGAGTACTTAAGTACAGAGTTTACTCACTTCCTCAAGGACCATGGGATATTATCCCAATGGACACCTCCTTATACACCTCAGCTCAATGGTGTCTCTGAAAGGAGAAATCGTACATTATTAGATATGGTATGGTCCATGATGAGTTTCGCTGACCTACCCATCTCATTCTGGGGATATGCCCTAGAAACCGCAGCTTACCTTCTGAACAGAGTTCCAACTAAGTCGGTGGTGTCTACACCATATGAGATATGGAAAGGGAAGAAGCCTGATCTTAAAGTAGTTAAGATTTGGGGCTGCTCTACCCATGTTAAAAGACACAACCCCGATAAGTTAGAATCAAGGACAGGGCGATGTAAATTTGTGGGATACCCCAAGGAAACTTGTGGGTATTACTTCTATCATCTCGAGGACCAAAAGGTCTTTGTAGCTAAGAGAGCAGTGTTCCTTGAGAAGGAACACATTCTTGACGGAGACAGTGGGAGAATGATAGAATTGAGCGAGGTTGGAGAACCAAGCTCAAGCACCACTCTACAGCCCGAGTCTGTTCAGGTATCTAATACACAAGTTTCAACTTTACGCAGGTCTGATAGAGTATCCCATCCTCCTGAGAGATATGTGGGACATATTAGAGCAGAGGATGTAGAGGATATTGATCCTCAGACCTACGAGGAGGCTATTATGAGTATAGACTCCGGGAAGTGGAAAGAAGCCATGAATTCTGAGATGGATTCTATGTACTCCAATAAGGTTTGGAACCTAGTTGATGCACCCGAAGGTATTGTACCCATCGGTTGCAAGTGGATCTTTAAGAAAAAGATCGGAGTAGATGGAAAGGTAGAGACCTATAAAGCAAGGCTAGTGGCTAAGGGGTATCGTCAAAGGCAAGGTGTTGACTACGACGAAACTTTCTCACCCGTAGCAATGCTAAAATCCATCAGAATTCTATTGGCTATTGCAGCACACTATGATTATGAGATCTGGCAGATGGATGTGAAAACCGCATTCCTCAACGGGAACCTGGAGGAGGAGGTGTATATGATGCAACCTGAGGGATTCGTGTCCAAGAACTGCCCAGATAAGGTGTGTAGGTTGCTTAGATCCATTTATGGACTAAAGCAAGCTTCCCGAAGTTGGAACATAAGATTTGATGAGGCAATCAGATCTTATGACTTCGTTAAGAACGAAGAAGAGCCTTGTGTATACAGGAAGGTAAGTGGGAGCGCTATCACCTTTTTGGTGTTATATGTGGATGACATCCTCATCATTGGGAATGATGTAGGAATGCAATCCACAGTAAAGACTTGGTTATCTAGACACTTCTCCATAAAGGACTTAGGGGAAGCATCCTATATCTTGGGGATTAGAATCTATAGAGATAGATCCAAGAGGATGCTTGGCTTGTCCCAGTCCAAGTATATAGAAACCATTGTCAAAAAGGTTTGGCATGGAAAATTCCAAAGGGCAAACATGAATATGATACCTTATGCCTCAGCAATAGGGTCTATCATGTATGCCATGCTATGTACTAGGCCTGATATAGCGCATGCTCTGAGTGTCACGAGCAGGTATCAGGCAGATCCAAGCTTGGAGCACTGGAAAGCAGTAAAGTGTATCCTTAAGTACTTGAGAAGGACTAAGGATCTTTTACTAGTATATGGAGGTAATAGCCTTAAGGATGAAGGCTACACTGACTCAAGTTTTCAGTCTGATGTCGATGATAGCAAGTCGAATTCAGGGTATGTGTACACCTTGAATGGAGGAGCAGTGTGCTGGAAGAGTTCCAAGCAAGATACCACTGCTGACTCGACCATAGAGGCGGAGTACATTGCTGCATCAGATGCAGCAAAGGAGGGAGTCTGGGTGAAGAAGTTCATCACAGATTTGGGAGTCGATACAGATAGCGACAAGTCGACTTCCTTATATTGCGACAACTATGGGGTGATTACTCAAATAAGGGAACCCGGGTCTCATCAGAAGTGTTCTGAGGAGGTTCCAGCTTATAAGAGAGATCGTAACCCGAGGAGATGTAGCAGTGGAAAGAGTTCCATCCGAAGTTAACATTGCAGATCCACTGACAAAGCCATTGTCTCAGATTGTCTATGAGTGTCACAGGAGTCTGATGGGGATCAGATACATAGGTGATTGGCTTTAGGTCAAGTGGGAGATTGCTAGTCATAGGTGCCCAGCAAGCCAATCACGTGAGTGATGGCACGTGTGACTTGATACAGAATCTTTTTGCTTATTATATTTTTGGCGTATATCACTTTATAACTATTGCATAAATGCATATATATATTGTGATGTCCTTGGATTTGTGCAATGGGAATCGGATCGTGATGAGATCACGATAATGAGATCGATTCACCTTTAAACATATATCCTAAATAATCCCGGTCATAGGTTACTCGAGAGGGACATCGTGATAACCGGATAGACTGGTGTGCTGTATACCCGTCCATATGATGGATGCAGCTGGTCTCATAGCTGCTCGTGTAGGGACACTAGGGATACAGTACAGGTGCTCATTGGAGAATGAGTTCACTGATTGATCCGCTTACGGAATGCTGGATGGTTGATGATGCCTTATTGTCAGACAACGATTCCGTAGTCCTAGTGGTGTATCTGGTTCTTAGACTTGAGACACCAAGGATGTCCTGTATGAGTGCTCCACTCTTTGATACCAGACTTATAGGTTTGGCTGTTCCCAGATCTAGTACAGCTGGTCATTGGGAGTGGTAGTCGACCTTACGAGGGCTATTGAGTGTCGATAGAGGATCATCCACTCTCGGTATCATGAGAGGAATATCCCATGTGTTCTTGCTCAGACAAATCCCTGGCCAGGGTCATTCGGGTTGAGAGAGAAAGAGTTCTCCGGGAGAATCCGATTAGAGCGAGACTCGAGTAGAAACCGTATGGGTCTGACAGCACCATGCTCGATATACGGTCTCTAGGATATTAGATGGATGAGGGACTATAGGTACATCGTAACTGAGGACAGACAGGTCCAATGGATTGGATTCCCCTGTATCGTCTGGGGACTACGGCGTAGTGGCCTAGTACTTCCGTAGTCGATGAGTCGAGTGAATTATTACAGAGATAATAATTCACTTAGTTAGAAGGAGTTCTGACAGGTATGACTCACGGCCAGCTCGATATTGGGCCTAGAGGGTCACACACATATGGTAGGCATTGCGATGAGTAGAGGTTCGGATATGAGATATCCGACGGAGCCCTTGTCTTATTGGATGCAGATCCAATACCCACTAGGGAAAGGACCCATTAGGGTTTTGACACGGGATCTCTATAAATAGGAGGGATTCACAGCCTCATAGGCTAGAGTCTTTGCTTGCCCTTCCTATTCTCCTCTCCCTCTCCACCTCAGAGTAGGCCTGGAGTTTTAAGGAGCGTCGTCGCAACCCTGCTGTGTGGATCACCGCTAGAGAGGAGGACGCTTGACCTCCTTCACCCTCTCCTGAGGATCTGCAAGGAAACAGGGATATACGATCTCCCTAGGTAACACAATCTCTATACGCAGTTTTGTGTTTTGCGGATTTTGCGCACCAATCTTCGCACGACGACGAACATCTTTTTGGGAATCGGGGATTTTTGTTTTCTTGTTCTTCCGCTGCGCATATGATGTCGCCCCCCCATGATTTCCCAACATTGGTGACCCAGTCTCTCAGGTGGTTTGAGCGGTGGTACCGCCGGTAGTTAATGCTACCAACGGTGGTACCACCCTTGTCAAGCAGTGATACCGCCAGAGCTCAGTCTCCGAGCTCTATCAAGCAGTCATACCGCCCAGACTGGGTGGTGGTACCACCCAGTGTCAGACTACAGGTGGTAGTATCGCCCAGTAATGACAGTGGTACCGCCAGTACCCCGAAATCCGGGGATGTAACACTTTTTGGCTCTAATTTTGAAGCCGTTGGGGCCTATAAATACCCCACCTTTTTTGCATGAAAGGGCATGAAAGTGTTGGCATAATCTTGAATCTTTGAAGTATTAAAGTGTTGTAAAAGTGTAACATTCCTCATTTTTAAAAATTTAGTAAATTTTTATTTGTAAATGTAAGGATTATTTAATATATATTTTTTTATATTAAATGATATTATATTAAAAATTTATGGTTAGCGACCTAAGAGTAAATATTAGAAATTTAATATGATTTATGAAAGATTCAAATTTAAGTTAAAGAAAAAGAAAAGATGGACATATGTCACTAGCTAACCTAAGGTTGGTGCCACCTATGTTTGCTATAAGGATGACACATAGACTTCTTTCATATATGCTTGCCACCTTGCAAGCCTTGTATTAGCTAAACCTAATGCAATAGAGAAGAAACTAAAGAAAAGCTTAACTAAAGGAGGAAAACTTAAGAGCTGCAACCGGTAATCAAATTTTTTCTAAGGCAAGTATTCTAACCCTATCCCATAGTAATCCTAATCTTTGTTTTTATTTTAATTCTACAAAATTTAAAAAATTTCAACTAAGAACCAGATATTTCTTTCGTTTTGATAAAAAAATCATGAATTTGTAATTTTTTGGCAATCTGACCTCTATACATTTTTTTGGTCCTAACTTTTAGTATTAAACTCTGATTTAGGAAAAACCTAATTCATCTAAAAGTAGACTCAAATATCTTTATTTTAATATCTAGATTGAATAATTTAGAGTTTAAATACCTACTAAGACTTCTATTTTAATTAACCCTATAGATTTTGTAAAATAGAGACTATAATTTCTGACTTTTTTTGCTAAACTACTTATAACTTTCTATTGGGAACTTAGATTCATGCAAAATATGATTTATTAGAAACTAGACTCAAAACTCTTTCTGTACTTATCTGATTTGAAATTTTTGGAATACAAATGCAAATTGTAAATATATGTTTTTATTGACCCAATCGATTCAGTAAAACAGAGTTGATGTTTTCAGACCTTTCGCTACAAAATTATTTATAACTCCCTGTTGTAAATTCCAATTCATGCAAAACTTGATTTACCTAAAACTATATTGACACATCTTTCGAAGACATCTATTTTGTATAAATTAGAGCATAATTAGTGATCCAAATAATTCATACAAATTACCCCTCAAATTCTACTAGAATCAAGCTTTGGTCGATTTCGCTTATTCTTGTTTCATCTCTTTGAAAGTTGATTTCAGCTAAAATCCTTTCTTTAATTAAGCTTTATATTATTACTTTGAATTCTTAATATATTTTTATCCTTAAATTATTTATATTCTTGAAACCTATTGTGTAAAGTTTATGCTGTATCGTATTGTTTCGTACGGGCACATGTATGTTTTATTTTTTTCACATGTGTTTCCGATATGTACCAAAATCATTATATGCTCTTGCCTTTGTTTTCTTTCAAATTTGAATGTATTTGTGAAAGAGTATGTTTGCATTGTATTGACTCATATAGGTGCTTGCATTCTGTTATTCTACATGTACTTCCGATATGTCCTAATTTTATTGTTCACACTATCCTTTGTACTCTAGTGTTTGGGATAAATGTGAACCTTTGTCGGAAATGGTAAAGGGAGTTATACTTAGAGTCTGTGATGCTCTGTCGGCCCCTATGATTTCATTCAAACATGGGTGGATGGAGATCCCAAATGTGGGAGACTTATGTTTAGTGGTCATTCAGAAATTGGATGAACCATATTATGTTATGATCCCACTTCACCTTCTATGTGTTTGATATAATATCCAAATCTTTGGCTGTATTTCTATGCATGCTTTGGATAAGAATAAAATAAATACAACGTCATGTGACATTTGAGCTTCTGTTCATGTTTTGTTCTCTGATATATTCCAAAATGTTTATATGTCTTTTGATAAGGGTAAAAATGGCAAACAGTCTCAGGACAACATCAGCTGCTCCAGATGACGTCACGCACCTCGGAATTGATCAGAACGCTGACCGAGGCACATTAATATCCTGCAAAAGCCAAGTCTAACAAGCTACGCCATCGCTACTGTCAGCCTGCCCCCTGCAAGCGGGCAGCTCAGGAAGCAGAATGCTTCCCTACAAATACCCTCTCTTTCATTAGAAGCAGGGGAGGAGGGACACACCCCAAAACTCTACTTCTCTCGAAACCCCCCCACATCTTTCGCTGACTTGATCGTCGGAGGGGTCGGGTCGAGCACCCCGACCCGACCTTTGTGCAGGTGCGAAGCCTTCGGAGATCCCCGCCTTCGGAGATTCAGCGGGCTCGAGGAGCGCCCCCACGGAGATCCCCGCCTTCCGGACCCAAACCAAGCCGCGACGGCCCCGAGGCCACGGCTAAAAAAGTTATTTACCATAACAGATTGGCACTAGAAGGAGGGCTCGGAATGACGGTACATTAACCTTCTCCTTGGTTGCTCCACTACAGCCGACCTGCACCAGCAGTAGCGACTTCTGGGGCTGGTCTCGGCCCCTCGGCCCCGCGCGCCTCGACCCCTCGGTCCCACGCGCACGGCCAACCCGCCCGCGTCGGCCCCACGCGTGCGACCAGCCCGCGCGCCTCGGGCATCTCGGCCCCACGCGCGCGGCCAGCCCGCGCGCCTTGGCCCCTCGACCCCACGCGCGCGGCCAATCCGCGCGCCTCGGCCCCGTGCGCCTTGACCCCTCGGTCCCACGCGCGTGGCCAACCCGCCCGCGTCGGCCCCACGCGTGCGACCAGCCCGCGCGCCTCGGGCATCTCGGACCCACGCGCGCGGCCAGCCCGTGCGCCTCGACCCCTCGGCCCCACACGCGCGGCTAGTCTGTGCGCCTCGACCCCTCGGTCCCATGCGCGTGGCCAATCTGCCCGCGTCGGCCCCACGCGCGCGACCAGCCCGCGCGCCTCGGCATCTCGGCCCCACGCGCGTGGCCAGTCCGCACGCCTCGGCCCCTCGTGCCTCAACCCCTCGGTCCCACGCACGTGGCCAACCCGCCCGCGTCGGCCCCACGCATGCGACCAGCCGGCGCGCCTCGGCTCCTCGGCCCCATGCGCGCGGTCGGCCCGCGCGCCTCGTCCCCTCGGCCCCATGCGTGGTCGCCCGCCTCGGTTGCTCGACTGACCGCAGCTTGCTGCCTCGGCCCCATGCGCGGTCAGCCCGCGTCAGCTCCTCGGCTGACGGCGCGACCTGCTGCCTCGGTCCCATGCGCGGCCAGCCCGCGCTAGCAGCCCGGTTGACGGTGCAGCCCGCTGCCTCGACTCCTCGGCCCCATGTGTAGCCAACACGCTGCCTCGGCCCCTCGGCCCCGTACGCAGCCAACACGCTGCCTCGGCCCCTCGTCACCATGCGTAGCCAACACGTTGGCTCGGCCCCTCGGGCCCATGCACAGCCAACATGCTGCCTCGGCCCCATGCGCGGCCAGCCCGCGTCAGCTCCTCGGCTGATGGCGCATCCTGCTGCCTCGGTCCCATGCGCGGCCAGCCCGCGCTAGTAGCCCGGCTGATGGTGCAGCCCGCTGCCTTGACTCCTCGGCCCCATGCGCGGTCGCCCGCCTTAGCTGCCCGACTGATGGTGCAGCCTGCTGCCTCGACTTCTCGGCCCCATGCGCGGTCGCCCGCCTCAGCTGCCCGGCTGACGGTGCAGCCCGCTGCCTCGACTCCTCGGCCCCATGCGCGGTCGCCCGCCTCAGTTGCCCGGCTGACGGTGTAGCCCACTGCCTCGACTCCTCGGCCCCATGCACGGCCGCCCGCCTCAGCTGCTCGGCTGACGGCGCAGCCTGCTGCCTCGACCCCATGCATGGTCTGCCCGCCTGTGCCGAGCACCTCGGCCACACACTGCCGAGATCCACCTCGGTGCAGCCTGTCCGCTTGTGTCGTGCTGCTCGGCCGCATGGTGCCCGAGACCACGTCCGCGCGTCTTGCCCGCCTACGTCGTGCTACTCGGCCGCATGACCCTCGCGACCACGCCTGTGCGGTCTGCTCGCCTGCGTCGTGCTCCTCGGTGGAATGATGCCCGAGACCACACCTGCGTGGCCTGCCCGCCTGCGTCGTGCTCCTCGCTCCCATCATCCCCGAGACACACCTGCACGACCAGCCCGCCTGCATCGTGCTCCTTGGCTCCGTGTTCCCGAGACACACCAGCGCGGCCAGCCCGCCTGCTACGTGCCCCTCGGCTCCATACTCCCCGAGACACGTCCGCGCGTCCAGCCTGCCTGCGCTGAGCTCCTCGGCCATATTCACTACTAATTCCATCTCAGGGCGGCTTGCCCACCTGGGTCACGTCCCTCGGCCGCAGCTTGCCTGCGCTGAGCTTCTCGGCCATACGCTCCCGAGTTCACCTCAGCGCGGTCTGCCCGCCTGAGCGGTGTCCCTTGGCCGCACCGCCGAGATGAACCTCAGCACGGTCTGCTCGCCTGAATTGAGTCTCCCGGCTCTTTGCCATATCCCTCGGCCATAGACGGCCGAGCCCACCTCAGCGCGGCTTGCCCACCGGAGATCACGCCTGCACGGCCAGCCCGCCTGTGTCGTGCTCCTCGACTCTTCGGCTTTACGCCACCTGAGACCACACCTGCGCGGCCAGCCTGCCTGCGTCGTGCTCCTCGGCTCTTCGGCTTTACGCCACCCGAGACCACGCCTGCGCGGCCGGCCCGCCTGCGTTGTGCTCCTCGGCTCTTCGGCTTTACGCCACTTGGGACACACCTGCGCGGCCAGCCCGCCTGCGTCGTGCTCCTCGGCTCTTCGGCTTTACGCCACCCGAGACCACGCCTGCGCGACCAGCCCGTCTGCGTCGTGCTCCTCGGCTCTTCGGCTTTATGCCACCCGGGACACACTTGCGCGGCCAGCCCGCCTGCGTCGTGCTCCTCGGCTCTTCGGCTTAACGCCACCCGGGACACACCTGCGCGGTCAGCCCACCTGCGTCGTGCTCCTCGGCTCTTCGGCTTTACGCCACCCGAGACCACGCCTGCGCGGCCAGCCCGCCTGCGTCGTGCTCCTCGGCTCTTCCGCTTTACGCCACCCGGGACACACCTGCGCGGCCAGCCCGCCTATGTCGTGCTCCTCGGCTCTTCGGCTTTACGCCACCCAGGACACACCTACGCGGCTAGCTCGCCTGCGTCGTGCTCCTCGGCTCTTCGGCTCCATTCTCCTCGAAACCTCGTCTGCGCGGCCAGCTCGCCTGAAGACAGAAGCCATGCATCAGACTCCTCTTATAATAACCGATGCATAGCTCCTTTCGGGGGGGAATATGATAAGGGTAAAAATGGCAAACAGTCTCAGGACAATGTCAGCTGCTCCAGATGATGTCACGCACCTCGGAATTGATCAGAACGCTGATCGAGGCACATTAATATTCTGCAAAAGCCAAGTCTAACACGCTACGCCATCGCTATTGTCAGCCTGCCCCCTGCAAGCGGGCAGCTCAGGAAGCAGAATGCTTCCCTACAAATACCCTCTCTTTCATTAGAAGCAGGGGAGGAGGGACACACCCCAAAACTCTACTTCTCTCGAAACCCCCCCACATCTTTCGCTAACTTGATCGTCGGAGGGGTCGGGTCGAGCACCCCGACCCGACCTTTGTGCAGGTGCGAAGCCTTCGGAGATCCCCGCCTTCGGAGATTCAGCGGGCTCGAGGAGCGCCCCCACGGAGATCCCCGCCTTCCGGACCCAAACCAAGCCGCGACGGCCCCGAGGCCACGGCTAAAAAAGTTATTTACCATAACATCTTTGTTATGCTTTGAAATATACCATATGTTATGGATATGCTTTTTATGCCAATGGTATGCTCCAATTACCTTTCCTCGATTGTATGAACAAAACATGCTTCAAATGAAATGATATTTTAATTCTGCATTCAAACAAAACATGCATATGTTTCATCTTATATCTCTGCTTTGTATTTTAATATTTTATTTGTTTGAAAACTATCCTCTTTGTTTTGGATATGTTAGTCATTTGCTGAGCTTTATATGCTCACACCGTTGCTATATAAATTTTTCAGGATAACTTATTTTTCGCTAAAATATTTAAATTGGGTTGAGATAGTGGAAAGCTAGAAGATTTTGGGAAAAATCTTTCATACTTGATAGGTTAATGTTGTATAAGTTCCTTTTGTATGTATCAACGATAAATCTAGATTGTTGTATCTTGTAAATATTTGAAAAGTATCCCTTATATCGAGATTTTGAGAATGTTAAGTTTAAATTGTATAATTATATAAATATATTATACATATTGGTTTTGTGATTGTATAGATTCCCTATGCTTCTGGATTTATGATGTGGTTATGGCTTAGTTGAGTTGGCTTTAGATTTTGTGAATCATTATGTGATATGATGGTATGATTATAAACTATACAGGTTTTATAAATTGTGGATTATAGAGGTGAATTTTGACTTGAGTATTTTCTTAGTGGCCTAAAATGTGTGTTTTGGATCCTGGATTGTTTGTTGAATTATAATATTATAAATTTTGAGTTAGGTTCACACCTCTTGGATGAGGATTAAATTCAGGGGGTGTGACAAAGATGGTATCAGAGCATGGTTTGAGAATCACTGAGATATTTGAAATATTTGATATACACAATATATTGAGGTCTAGTAAACTATAGTGATCAATGAAAATTTTCTTTGATGTCCTTTAGGAATCTAGGATGACGAGGACATTTAGTCCTCCTACTTCATCTGCTTCTGATTAATTAAGGGGGGTGAAAGGGTTGATCGAGAATATTAAATTAGAGTGGCACAGTGGAAGCGTGGTGAACATAATTTATTAGTGGAGAATGATTAAAAGGGTTTCTGAAATCAAACAAGAGTCAATCACATGGAAGATATTTGTAGAAGAGTTCAACTATAAATATTTTTCAGATTGCATTAGAGAGCAAAATAATGGGCGATGTAAATAAAGAAGATATTTGATACACGAAATTATTTTGACGATCAAAAGATTTCTTTTGCTACCTTTGTATTAGATGTAGAGGCTGAGCACTGGTGGAAAATAATAAAAATACAATTGAAAATGAATCAGAAAGTGATAACAAGAGGGTCAAGACATCTGGATTTAAAAAGGGAAGTCACCATAGAAGACTCAATGATGTTAATGGCCTCAATCTAGGTGCAAAATTTTGATCTTATCTTTTCGTCGAAGGTGGTATAATAAATTTAGACGACTAAGTTTTTCTTTTGAGGAGGGGAGAGTCTAACATCCCCCATTTATGAAATTTTAGTAAATGCTTGTTTGTAAATATAAGGATTATTTAATAATTTTTTATATATTAAATAATATTATATTAAAAGTTTATGGCTAGGGACCTAAGAGTAAATATTAGAAATTTAATATGATTTATGAAAGATTCAAATTTAAGTTAAAGAAAAAAAAAATGGTGGACATGTGTCACTAGCTAACCTAAGGTTGGTGCCTCCTATGTTTACTCTAAGGATGACACATAGGCTTCCTTCATGTATGCTTGCCACCTTGTAAGTCTTGTATTAGCTAAACCTAATGCAATTAGAGAAAAAACTAAAGGAAAGCTTAACTAAAGGAGGAAAACTTAAGAGCGGTAGCCAGCGTGGGTTTGAGAGGAGAAGAAGAAGAAGAAGCTTTGTTTGAGGTCTTGCATCAATTCTCCACATTTGGGAATTAATTTTTTCTAAGACAAGTATTCTAACCCCATGTCATAGTAATCATAATCTTTGTATTATAAAATTTGAAAGATTTTAGTTGAGAACCAAACATTTCTTTCGTTTTGATACAAAGCCATAAATTTGTAATTTATTGGTAATCATACCTCGATGTATTGTTTCAGACCTAACTTTTAGCACTAAACTCTGATTTAGGCAAACCTAATCTATCTGAAAGTAGAATATCTTTATTTTCATACTTAGATTGAATGATTTGGAGTTTAAATACTAACTAAGACTTCTGTTTCAGTTAACCCTATAGATTTTACAAAATAAGGACTATAATTTCTAATATTTTCTTGCTAAACTGTTTATAACTTTCTACTAAGAACTCAGATTCATGCAACATATGATTTATTAGAAATAAGACTCAAAACTCTTTCTGTGCTTACCTAATTTGAAATTTTTAGAATACAAATGCAAACTATAAATATCTATTTTCATCGACTTTGTGGATTCAATAAAACAGAGGTGATGTTTTCAGACCTTTCGCTACAAAATTATTTGTAACTCCCTATTATAAACTCAAAACTTGATTTACCTAAAACTAGATTGATACATCTTTCGAAAGAAACATGTTTTGTATAAATTGGAGTATAATTGGTTATCCATATATAATTGATCTCTTAAATTTTACCAAAATCAAGCTTTGGTCGATTTCGCTTATTCTTGTTTCATATCTTTGAAAGTTGATGTCAGCTAAAATCCTTTCTTTAATTAAGCTTTATATTACTGCTTTGAATTTTTTATATGCTCCTGTTCTTATATTATTTGCATTCTTGAAACCTATTATGTAAAGTTTATGCTGTATCGCATTGTTTCGTACGGGCACATGTAAGTTTTGTTTTTTTCGCATGTGTTTATGATACGTACCAAAATCCTTGTATGCTCTTAGCCTTTAGTTCCTTTCAAATTTGAATACATCTATGAAAGAATATGTTTGCATCGTATTGACTCATATAGGCACTTGTATTCCATTATTCTGTATGTGCTTCCGATATATCCTAATTTTATTGTTCAAACTATCCTTTGTACTCTAGTGTTTGTGGGATAAATATGAACCTTTGCTAGAAATGGTAAAAGGAGTTATGCTTAGAGCATGTAATGCTTTGTCGGCCCCATATGACTTCACTCAAACGTGGGTAGATGAAGCTCCTAAATGTGGAAGACTTATGTTTGATGGTCATTCAGAAATGGATGGACCATATTATGTTATGATCCCACTTCACCTTTTATGTGTTTGACATGATATCCAAAGCTTTGGCTATGTTTTTATGCATACTTTGGATAAGAATGAAACGAATGCAGCGTCATGTGACATTTGAGCTTCTGTTCATGTTTTGTTCTTTGATATGTTCCGAAATGTTTATATGTATTTCTTATGCCTTGAAATATACTATATGCCATGGATATACTCATTATGCTAATGATATGCTCCAATTACCTTTCCTCGATTGTATGAACAAAACATGCTTCAAACGAAATGACATTATAATTCTGTATTCAAACAAAACATGCTTTTGTTTCATTTTGTATTTCTTCTTTGTATTTTGATTCATTATTTGTTTGAAAACTATCTTCTTTGCTATGGATATGTTAGTCACTTGCTGAGCTTTATATGCTTACCCCGTTGCTATATAAATTTTTCAAGATAGCTTATCACTCGCTAAAATGTGTAAATTGGGTTGAGGTAGTGGAAAGCTAGAAGATTTGGGGCAAATCTTTCGTACTTGACAGGTTAATGTTGTATAAGTTCCTTTTGTGTGTATCAACGACAAATCTAGATTGTTGTATCTTATAAATATTTGAAAAGTACCCCTCATATCGGGATTTTGGGAATGTTAAGTTTAAATTGTGTAATGATATAAACATATGGTATATGTTGGTTTTGTGATTACATAGATTCCAATGCTTATGGATTTATGATGTGGTTATGGTTTAATTGAGTTGGCTTTGGATTTGGTGAATCATTACATGATATGATGGTATGATTATAAACTGCATAGGTTTTATAAATTATGGATTATATAGGTGAATTTTGACTTGAGTGTTTTTTTAATGGCCTCAAATGTGTATTTTGGATCCTGGTTTATTTGTTGAATTATAATATTATAAATTTTGAATTAGGTTCACACCTCTTGAATGAGGATTTAATACAGGGGGTGTGACAAAAAGTGCTAGAGTCCTCCTCCTCCCTTTCTAAGTGTTGAGATCATTGAAGAGAGGTGTGAGACTTGTAAGGGTCATCTCCTAAACCCGTGAAAAGAAGAAAGTGTTGTAAAGTAGTGGTTGGTCTTCGCTTATTGAAGGAAGACCATTAGTGGACGCCGGTGACCTCGACGGAGGAGGAATCAGAAGTGGATGTAGGTCACAATGACCGAACCACTCTAAATTATGATTTGCTTTTCTATTTGTACAATTTACATTACTACAAACTTCCTTAACCTTCTCTTTGCACTCTTATGAAAGCTTTCAAGTTTAATTTCCTTCCAAAACGGATTGAATCAAAACTAATAATCTTCGGAATCAATGTTTTTTTTTTTGCTGCACTAATTCTCTCCCCTCTTAGTACCACTCTTGATCATAACAATTGGTATTAGAGCAAGGTCACTCTCATTTGGTTTGAAACCTAAGAGAGATGACATTTGTCAGCAACCAAGAGGGTCATTCAATCACATGTCCACCCATATTTAATGGGATGAATTACATATATTGGAAGACTAGAATAAAGATTTTTCTGATTTCTATGGATTTTGAGCTATGGAATATTGTCAAAATAATTTTTAAAAGTCTTCTCTTCCAATGAACGATTGGAATGAGTTAGAGAAGAAGACTTTCGCTTTAAACGCCAAGGCTATGAATGCCTTGTTTTGTGCTTTAGATAAAAACGAGTTCAATCGAGTGTCTATACTTTTGATATTTAGCACACACTCGAAGTTACTCGAAGTTATTTGGCACACACTCGAAGTTACTCACAAAGGCACTACTAGAGTAAAGGAGTCAAAAATTAATCTTTTAGTCCATACTTATGAGTTGTTTCGGATGAAACTGAGTGAGACCATTGGAGACATATATACTCGATTTACGGATGTCGTCAATGGTCTAAAAAGACTTGGTAAAAGTTTCTCGGATTCTGAACTTGTTAATAAAATTTTAAGATCTCTTCCAAAGAGTTAGGACCTTAAAGTAACTGTCATTCAAGAGGCCAAGGATTTAAATAACTTTCCTCTCGAAAAACTAATCGGGTCACTAATGACCTATGAGATGACTTATAATGCTCATGAAAAGCTTGAGAATAACCTTCCAAAGAACAGGAAGGATATGTCACTAAGAACTCAAGAAGACCACTTGAAAGAAAATTCAAGTGATGACGACTATGATGTGACTTGCCACTCTTAACAAAAAAAGTTCAAAAAATTCATAAAAAGAAATAAAATTAGAAATGATACTAAAAATAAATTTGAACTCAAGAAAGAACAAGTCATATGCTACAAATGCAAAAAGCTAGGATATTTCAAAAACGAATGTCCCCAAGCAAAGAAGAAACAACCAAAGAAGAAGAAGACTCTTAAAGCAACGTGGGATGACTCAAGTGCATCTGAAGAAGAGGAGCAAACCAATACCGAGCAAGTTACTCACTATGTGCTAATGGCTATTGGAGATGAGGTAAGCAGTTCATTAGATGTAAATTTATCTTTTAATGAATTACTAAGTGGATTTCATAATTTATTTGATGAATGTAAATTAGTTATAAAAAATATAAATTATTAAAAAAGGAGCATGCTTCTCTTATTAGTGATTTTGATAGACTAAAGATTGAGCATGATGATAGTTTAGCTCCTTGTACAAAATACCATGAATTAGAAACACTTAAAAAGGAAAACTTGCTACTAAAAAAAAACCTTAGAAAAGTTTGAGGTTGGTAGCAAGTCCTTGAACATGATCCTTGCCAATAAAGGTCAAGTTCATAAAAGAGGCAGAATTAGATTTATGAGTATCTCTCACCAAAATCTAACCACCTTTGTTAAAGGCCCTACCTTGCATGTATCACCCCACACTAAATGCAACTTTTGTTGCAAACTTAGACATGTTGCCTATAAATGTCCACATAAGAGATATAGTCCACACAAATTGATTTGGGTTCCTAAAAGAACTATAAAAAACTCCATGTAAAATGAGAAGTTAAGTCAATTGATTTTTGAGGCACCCAAAGTTAAATGGGTATCTAAAAATCATCACTTTTTGTAGAAATGTTTATCATCATAAGCTAGGAGCAAGAGATGGTACCTTGATAGTAGATGCTTAAGGTACATGATTGAAGATTCATCTTAATTCTCTAAGCTCACTAGCCTAGATGAAGAGTATGTCATCTTCGGAGATAACAACAAGGGTAAAATCATTAGTAAAGGAACCATAGGTAATAAATCAAACTTCTTTATTGAAGATGTGTTATTGGTTGATGGCTTAAAGTATAACCTTTTAAGTATTAGTCAATTGTGTGATAAATGATACATTATTAGATTTGAATCCAATGCTTGCATTATTGAAAAATCACACAAAAACACATATATGATTCCCCTAAAACAAAATAATATATACACTATCGACATCGATGATCTTTGTAATGAAATATGTTTTTCAGTTTTGAATGATGATGCTTGACTTTGGCATAGGAAATTAGGTCATGCTAGCATAAAACTAATCTCTCAAATCTCATCTAAAAAACTTATGAGAGGAATTCCTCATATTAAGTTCGTTAAAGATAATGTGTGTGATGCATGTCAACTAGGAAAATAAAAAAAAGGTAGTTTCAAACCAAAGAACAAAATAAGTACCTCTAGACCATTGTAATTGATCCATATGGACTTGTTCAGACCAATTGCTACATCAAGCCTAGGAGATAGCAAATACACTTTTATCTGTTGAATCTCGTATTTTGATGATGAAACTACTTGATATATGTTTATGATTTAATCTGCGTTTTGAGTGACGCAGTGACATGGACTTAGTTGGTTTTGCCTAAGTCGTGTGGCACCCTCGCGCGTCTGTCCGCAAAAGTCAGCCTCCCCGAAGCCTCCCATTGTCCCTTAGGACTAACAAAAGAGAGAACGGGTTAAAGAGAACGCCTCAATCGGGATCCACAAGCAAACATGTCCGAAAAACACTTCATAGACAATGCAAATTACAAACAGACTTTACAAGCTCTGAACAGTGGCACAACAAAGGGTAAAATGGTCCATTACAGACCGAAAAGCTCTCGCACGTGTCCACATGACACAACCTTTATTTACAAGCCTAAAGAGGCCACCAACCCAACTAAAATGGGACTTATAAGCCTTCGGCTGCCCCTCTACACGCTGTACAAGGCATGAACATGCCAACAGACACGGACAGATATAAGCATTACATCAAACATCCTGTTTCAAAGTTTGTTCGTGACATTCTCCCCCACTTATCCCTTCGACGTCCTCGTCGAAGCCTTTGTGAACACTACAACTCTTCGCCTTTGCTGAGTCTTCAATCTTCTACTCCAGCTGCAATGCGCCTCCTGGCTCCCAGCTGCTCTCCGCTGCAGTTTCTGAGTAGTCGAACCTTTGATCCGCCATGCTGCTTCAACTCGCCAATGACTCTGACTCTGGTGTGGGGTTGGCTGAGTTGTATTGATCCTCGTTGATTCCTATGGATCCACCAAATGAAGGAAAAGACCATCCTTACTGCGCTAGTCTCTCAAAATTTCCACATGCTGCTTGAACTGGGTGGATGCTTGTTGGAGCTTTAATGAGCATCGCCTCGCAAACTTTTGAAGTTTTGGGTCCTTCCTCCACAAAATCTGCTCATTGACTCTTCTTTCGGTTAGTTGTCACATCCAAGTAGGTTCGCATCACTTCCGCTTTCGATTGGCATTTCGTTGGGAAATGAAGCGGACAATCTACTCTCAGTAGCACTGATCACCGTCGGTGAGGATTTGATAACTATTGTCTTCCATTATCTTCGAAGGGTCTTTGAACTTGTGCAGGGCTCCTCTGCTGGATAGATAAGAGAATTGGGGTACTCGGTTTCGTCCATTCTCTTAAGAGTTGAGAAGGCAAAGGTTACTTGACTTCGCCCGCCTCCTCGAGGTTGTACTTCATGCATCGAGCTGGTTATTGGCCTTCGCCTGCTCTTTGCTCACACTTCTGAAGCACTTGAAGTGTTTGCACTCCTTGCGTTGAGTTAGCTACTGTGATTCACCTTCTCAATGCCATCGAACTTCTGGAATGCGGGAAGTTTTCACCCCAACTTAGAGTAATTCTCTAATAGATGAGGTCGCCTCTGGGATTGTACCGTCTTCTCCATCAACCCTGCCGCCTACTCCATTGAGTAGCAAAGGTACAACACCGCGTACTACCTGCTTCGTTCCTTGGTCGTGCACTCTTGCATGACCCGAAGTCCTTCACTTACGGCTATCTTGATGAGAAACTTGTTGACACCAGTCTTACGAAGTTTCTTGGCCTCTGCCCTTCAGCCTTGTCTCGGTACTTGGAGATTGCCTCTGCATGCTCCACCTCCTCGGCCCCTTTCACGACCAATCGCTCTCCCTCTGTGAGAGCAAGGGATCAATGACTTTCACGGAAGTCCCGCCTCTGCGGTATCATGGCGCTACTATGCCCATGACCCTACTATCCATCTACTCGCATATGTATCCCTTTTCTTCACGATCAGTAGATATGTCTCCGTGGCACTCCTCTGAGTCCACCTCCATTCTGACTGATGCTTGATTTTGGGTAGCAAAGTCCCTCTGGACTCGTCGTCGCTTCCTCGCCTCTTTCGACCTCCTGCTTCAACACCTCTGTGTTCTCTAAGCAGTCTGTTTGGTCGATGGAAAGACAGACTGCAACTCCCATGCATGGCCTCTGCCATCACATTGTAGGGTTTGCACCGATTCTGTTCTCCTTAGCTTCCTTGGTAGCAACGTTCGCTTACTCGACCTTGTCCCCTGACTTGTCGGGCTCCCTTAAGCGAATATGAGCTCTGGAGCAGTCCAACTCTCCAGCTGCTTCGATCATACCTCTGCATGATCAAGTTCCTCCCATGGAAATCACTGGTACTTGCATTCGAACTTTTCCCTTAGTGGAACCCAGCCCCCATATGCTGATGACCAAGGCTTTCATCCGAAGCAAAATTCGATGCACGCACGGAAGACCCGCCTCTGCGGTACCATGGCCTTCACTCCTTGAATCTATAGCCCTTCTTGCCGTCATGTTGTTCACCGAAGTGGAGCTCCCAGTAGCTCCCGATCATACCTCCATATGATCTCATCCCTCACGAGACTCAGTCGTGTGTATCGCATTGCCACGAACTGTTCCACCACGATCCGCTGCACCATGTCGCCTCCTGGTGATATCTCCATTGCATTCTGATCCTTGTGGAATAAACTCGAATTGTGAACCCTCCATGTGTGGCCTCTGCCAATACATCACAGGGTCTCCTCCACCTTCGATTTTGTTCGCTCCTTTGGCAATCGACCTTCATCCACCCACTCTTGGGTCACACCTAGATGAAGCACCGCTCTAGGACAGTCCGTCGCCTAGTAGCTCCCGAAGTCCACCAACTTCACTATAATTTGTGCACCATTGTCTGGATCCTGGGCCTCTGCCCCTACCAGCACAATCTTTGCTGCGCACCGCTTCCTTCATAGCAACTCGAATGGCAACACTGTGGCATATTCTTCAAGAGTATCCGCCTCTGCATCCTCTTGCCTCGTGCTAAGGCCTTCTGAACCCAACTTCGCCTCCGTAAATTGAGTCGCCTTAGTTCCTCCATCAAATGCTTCTCCGAGATAAGGTGCATGTGCCCCGAAGCTCCCTTCGTCTTTGGCATCGTGCAAGATGAGTCCGCTCTGTCAGAATGAAGGACCCATGGAACAACATGATCCTACTCTTGCCTCTGCAAGAGTTCATGTCCTTGACCTCTGTCTAAGAAAAGCACTATGCCTCTACTCCATGTTCCAACTTCTATGTTGGCTCCCTTCATGCGGCTTGGGTATTTCGCCAAGTTACACCCAAGTTGCTCCGCTCCTCGTTTTTGCATTGAGTCGATGGTGGCTCTCGCACCCACCATTTCACGGGTCAGCCCTCCCTTGAGTCCGATCTCCACATCGACTCCAAGTGTACCTTCATAAGTTGCTTTAGGTCGCTCCCCCACTTGATCTCGCAATGCATCCACCAATGCATTCTCTCAAGCGAGATCATGCGACGACTCCTCGCCGCTTGCTCAGTCCATCGAGCTTCGTGGAGTTGTTGTTTGTTGAGGTACTCCTCCTCAACATGTGAGGTCCATGTCACATGATTCTCCCTCTGGAGAGCCGAGACTTATCCCTCTTGGATAACTGTCCCGTTGGAGCAACATCTCTCTTCGTTTTGGAGACCACCATCCCCTTGGACTACTCCGAACTGCTGAACAAACTGTGCACTGTTCTGCCTCCTGCAAATGCACTTGCTAGATTGTGACTTCATGTCAATACAGCCCCCGCTGCACCCCTCAAGGCCTAGCAACATGCTGAACTCGTTGCACACTTCAGCCTCCGACGGACGTATCATTCACATGCCGAAGAGAAAGTTTCAATGCTCCATGGCGCCGAGTTTCGGTCGCCTTGGGATGGCCACGAACATTCCATCGTCTGCATACAAGCCCATGCATGAGTACCAAATTCTTCGAGTTAGCAATTCCCCTCACCTCTGTGAGCTTTGCATAACTCTTTTGGTCGTTGAGCAACTCATTCCACCTTGCATGGTCTCATTCTTGCCAAGCGCCTCGCTTGCCTAGAGCACCATCAAGTATAGTTGTCAACGTTGAGCCGTAGCTCAAACTCAGCCATCCCAACCTTTGTGCGCTCCAAATTCTTCCAAGCTTGCCTGTTCTCGTGGTGCCTCTTGTGCGAAGGGTTGGCCATTCCTCTGAATGCCAATCTCAGATGCCCGCTCCTCTGAGCGACTCTTTTCCCTACATCTCCATGCCCGTTTTCCCTCAAACGGTCGCGCGTGTGCTGACTGCCCTCAACGCAGCCCCGCTAGGTCCCCCACGTTTGCATGTCAAGTGTTTCTATGAGTGCTTGTCCCGGCTCTGATACCATATGACACGGACTTAGCTGGTTTTGCCTAAGTCGTGCGGCACCCTCGCGCGTCCGTCCACAAAAGTCAGCCTCCCCGAAGCCTCCCATTGTCCCTTAGGACCAACAAAAGAGAGAACGGGTTAAAGAGAACGCCTCAATCGGGATCCACAAGCAAACATGTCCGAAAAACACTTCATAGACAATGCAAATTACAAACAGACTTTACAAGCTCTGAACAGTGGCACAACAAAGGGTAAAATGGTCCATTACAGACCGAAAAGCTCTCGCACGTGTCCACATGACACAACCTTTATTTACAAGCCTAAAGAGGTCACCAACCCAACTAAAATGGGACTTATAAGCCTTTGGCTGGCCCTCTACACGCTGTACAAGGCATGAACATGCCAACAGACACGGACAGATATAAGCATTACATCAAACATCCTGTTTCAAAGTTTGTCCGTGACAGCAAGATGCTTCAATCAGGATGAGACAATTAAAGCAAGAAAATCATGTTGTGCCGGAGGAACATGTCAGAAGATTGGATGTCGGGCCGGTGGATCGGTCGACGTATCGACAGAAGGATTCGGGCCATGGACTCGAGCATCGAGCCAAGAAGAGCAGGTATTGTGCCAAGGATATCGGAGTTGCAGAGTCAACTGGCCGATTGGGCAATAGGCTGTAGGAAAGGACGATGCGCCGAAGAATCGGACGAAGCGTCGAGGGACCAATGACATGCCAGACAACTTGGTTAATTGCTTAGGATTAATTGTCTCAATCAAAGTTTTGTTTTGTGTGTGCAGGATTAACTACGATGAAAGTAAGATATGCAACAGGAGTTGTGCCGGAGTCAAGACAATGATCACGTTGGGAGTTCGAGAGTTCGACGGAAGTTCGGACAGTCGTCGGAGGTTCTGCGGGAACAAATCCGAGAAGTCCATGAGCTTGCCAAAGAAGCTCATCGGAACTCGCCAAATGGATCATCGCAAGTCCAGGAGTTTGCCGGAAGTCCGCAAGAGCATCACCGAGGGTTCATCGGATGATCGACGGAAGTTCGTCGGAAGAAGCGATTGACGCACCGGAGCAAGTTGCAGTAAATATATTAGGAAATATCGTAGTTAGCACAATGATTAAGTTGGAAATGGGAGGTGATCCCATTAACTTAATCTTGGGGCAATTGGGCCCCTGAAAAACCCAAATTGGGCCGAACGGATCAACCCATTCGGACCCTGATTTCTGCCAAGCGGTTGAACCGCCCAAGGCAGGAGGTTGCACCGCATGGGCTCAGTCTCCGAGCGAGACTGGGAGGTGCAACCGCTCCAGCCAGGCGGTGGTACCGCCTGGGCTCAGTTTTCGAGCGAGACTGGGCGGTGCAACCTCACCTGATAGGAGGTAGCACCGCCTGAGCTCGGTCTCCGAGCACTGGCTGAGCGGTGCAACCGCCTTAGTCAGGAGGTTGCACCACCTGAGCTCAGTCTTCGAGCTCTGGCAGGAGGTGCAACCGCCCCTGACAAGAGGTGGCACCACCCAGAGGCTCAGTCTTCGAGCTTTGCCAGGCGGTGCAACCGCTCCAGTCAGGAGGTGCAACCGCCTGATCCCGGAATTCCGGGAATTGACAGTTTTGAGCTCCAAATTTGAACTGGGTTAGGGCCTATAAATACCCCACCCATTCAGCACTGAAAGAGCACAGAATATACACCGAAATCTTGATCTTGTTCTGTGATTTTTAGAGCTCAAAATTGTTATAAAGGCCAAAAGTTCTTCTCCGTCTTTTCTTCCAAGTTCTGAGCTGTAAAGAGAGGAGAGAAAATTCTGAAAGGGTTGTCTCCTAAGCCCGTCAAAAGGAGTGAAACTGTAAAAGGGTGGTTGGCCTTCACCTATTGAAGGAAGGCCTCTAGTTGACGTCGGTGACCTCGTCGGTGGAGGAAGCCAAAAGTGGAGTAGGTTAAGATTGACCGAACCACTCTAAATCTCGGTTTGCATTTACTTTGAGCATATTATCTTTACTGCAAACCTCCTCTAAAGCTTACTGCTTTCTGTGCATATACGATCGGGTTTCAAGCTTTCACTTTCCGAATCAGCATTTAGACGTAAATCTGTTTTTTCGTACGATCATCATATTTGAGTTTGCGTTTACGTTTTGATTTCTATCATAACTGCAAACTGCCTTTATATCCTTGCTTAAACTACATCTCGCCTGATCAAGTGATTTATGAATCAGCATTTAGACGTTAATCAGTTTCTTCGTGCGAATATCATATTTCAGTTTGCGCCTACTATCGGATTTGAATCATAACTGCAAACTGCATTTATATCTTTGCTGCATCTTGCTTAAACAAAAGTTAAAGTGATTTATGAATCGGCTTTCTTACCAAAATCACTTTTAACGAACGAACACAGTTTTTATCGTAGAAGGTTTTCCGCTGCACTAATTCACCCCCTCCCTCTTAGTGCTCTTGATCCTAACAATTGGTATCAGAGCCCGGTATTTCTCATTTTGGATTTACACCCGAGAGAAATGGCTCTTCATGGCTTTTAAGAGGGCTTATCGGTTGTTCGTCCACCGTTGTTTAACGGATTGGACTACACTTATTGGAAAACTCGAATGAGAGTTTCTTGATTTCTATGAATTTGGATTTATGGAATATCGTTGAAAACGGTTTTCAACTTCCCTCCAAACCGATGAACGAATAGTCGGATTTGGAGAAGAAGTATTTTTCTTTAAACGCAAAGGCTATGAATGCCTTATTTTGCGCTTTGGACAAAAATGAGTTCAATTGGATTTCTACATGCGAAACGGCTTTTGACATTTGGCGAACACTTGAAATCATGCACAAGGGAACTAGTAGAGTCAAAGACTTGAAAGTTAACATTTTATTGCTTGATTTTGAGCTTTTTCGAATGCAACCAAGCGAGACTATAGGCGACATGTACACCCGTTTCACGGATGTCGTCAATAGTTTAAGAGCTCTTGGAAAATGTTTTTCGGATTTTGAACTCATAAACAAGATTTTGCGTTCTCTTTCTAAGAAGTGGGATTCAAAAGTAACTGCAATACAAGAAGCTAAAAACCTAAACAACCTACCACTTGAAGAACTAATTGGTTCATTGATGACATATGAAATGGTGCACAATGCACATGATGAACATGATGAACAAAACCACCTTCCAAAGAACAGGAAGGATTTGGAACTCCGGACAAATGAATACCACTTGAGCGATGACTCAAGTGATGAGGACAATGATGAAGTTGAACTTCGAACACTAAATCTTAATAAGTTTATTAAACAAAAATCTAAAATAAACAATAAACTTGAACGAAGGAAGAGGCCAAAGAAGAAGAATACAAAGTGGGATGAATCGAGCTCCTCTGAAGACAAGGAGAAAATCAAGAAAGGCGATGTGGCAAACTATGCCTTAACCACTTTCAATGATGAGGTAATCGAAATCCCCCTAATTTATTTTGAAATTACTTGATGCTCTCATGATGTATTTTCTTTTTTAGTTTAGAATTAATTTTCTTAAAAATTACATGTTTAAAAATAATAATAATAATAATTATGATAATGCCAATTAATTTTGAAAATGATAATATTGTTGAATCTCGTATTTTGATGATGAAACTACTTGATATATGTTTATGATTTAATCTGCATTTTGAGTGACGCAGGATGCTTCGATCAGGATGAGACAATTAAAGCAGGAAAATCATGTTGTGCCGGAGGAACATGTCAGAAGATTGGACGCCGGGCCGGTAGATCGGTCGACGTATCGACAGAAGGCTCCGGGCAGTGGACTCGGGCATCGGGCCAAGAAGAGCGGTTATTGTTCCAAGGATATCGGAGTTGCGGAGTCAACTGGCCGATTGGGCAATAGGCCGCAGGAGAGGACGATGCGCCGAAGAATCAGACGAAGCGTCGAGGGACCAATGACATGCCGGACAACTTGGTTAATTGCTTAGGATTAATTGTCTCGATCGAAGTTTTGCTTTAATTGTGCAGGATTAACTATGATAACGATGAAGACATAAAGCGAAACAAAGTGTCGGAGTCAGGCGCGAAGGATTTGTTGCAAGTTCGAGAGTTCGACGGAAGTCCGAAGGTTCATCGGGAATGCTACTGGAACTAGCCGAGAATGAGTTGGGAGCTTGCCGAAGGATTTTCGGAAGCTCGCCGGAAGGTTCGTTGGAAGTTCGCGGAGCTCGCCGAGAAAGATCGGAGCTTGCCGAAGAAGCTCATTGGAACTCGCTAAGATCAAATCGTGAAGTCTAGGAGCTTGCCGGGAGTCCGTAGAATGGTTTCCGAGAGTTCATCGGAAGACCGCCGGAAGTTTGCCGAAAGCTCGCTAGAAGAAGTCTTGACTTACGGACTTTGTAATAGCTTAGAAAATGTCTTTAAAATCATAGTTAGCACGTTAATTAGGGTTAGGATTAGGTGTTAATCCTATAACCCAAGTAGGGGCCAATTAGGCCCAAGTTCAGACTGGTTTGGACCAAGTTTGGAGCCAAACCAAGTGAGCTGAAATAGTGAAAGAGGTGGCACCGCCAGGGTTGGAGGTGGCACCGCCCAGGAGAGGATCTCCCAGCGAAGCTGGGCAGTGCAATCGCCCCAGCCAGGAGGTGGCACCGCCTGAGCTCAGTCTTCGAGCTAGACTGGGCGGTGCAACCTCCCTGACAGAGAGGTGGCACCGCCTGAGTTTGGTCTTCGAGCTCTGGCAGAGAGGTGCAACTGCCTCAGTCAAGAGGTGGCACCGCTTGGGGCTCAGTCTCCGAGCCAGACTCAAGCGGTGCAACCGCCCCTGATAGAGAGGTGCAACCGCCTGGGCTCAGTCTTCGAGCTCTGCCAGGCGGTGCAACCGCTCCAGTCAGGAGGTGCAACCGCCTGATCCTGGAATTCCGGGATTTGATCGTTTTGAGCTCCAAATTTGAATTGGGTTGGGGCCTATAAATACCCCACCCATTCAGCACTGAAAAGACACAGACAGATAGACACCGAAATCTTGATCTTTTCTGTGATTCTTAGAGCTCAAAATTGTGGTTAAGGCCTAAAGTTCTCCTCCCTCTGTTCTTCAAGTTTTGAGTTGTAAAGAGAGGAGAGAAAGGTTCTGTAAGGGTTGTCTCCTGAGCCCGTCAAAAGGAGTGAAACTGTAAAAGGGCAGTTGGCCTTCGCCTATTGAAGGAAGGCCTCTAGTTGACGTCGGTGACCTCGTCGGTGGAGGAAGCCAAATGTGGAGTAGGTCAAGACTGACCGAACCACTCTAAATCTCTGGTTTGCTTTTACTTTGAACACTTTATCATTACTGCAAACCTCCTACATAGCTACTGCCCTCTGCGCTTTTACGAACGAGTCTTTAAGTTCTGTTCTTTCTGAATCTGCATTCAGACGTAAATCGGTGTTTTCGTACGATCTCTACATTACAGTTTACGTTTACGTCTTGATTCTGTTTATAACTGCAAACTGATTTCTGCGCTTTTACGAACGAGTTTCTCTGTAGTTTACGTTTATGTCTTGATTCTGTTTATAACTGCAAACTGATTTCTGCGCTTTTACAAACGAGTTTCTCTGCAGTTTACGTTTACATTCCATTTATAACTGCAAACTGACTTCTGCGCTTTTACGAACGAGTGTCTAAGTTCAAATCTTTCCGAATCTACGTTTTGATGTAAAACTGTGTTTAGACGCAAACTGCGCTTAGACGCAATCTGCGCTTAAGACGCAAACTGCGCTTAAACGCAAACTGCGCTTAGACGCAATCTGAGCTTCGACGCAATCTACGCTTAGACGCAAACTGCGCAAACTGCGCTTAGACGCAATCTGAGCCTAAGACGCAAACTGCACTTAGATGCAAACTGTGCTTAGTCGCAATCTGCATTTAGACGCAAACTGCATTAAGACATAAACTGAGTTTAGACGCAAACTGCGTTCAGACGCAAACTACGTGCAGACGTAAACTGCGCTTAATCTTAAGTTATCTTAGAATCGGCTTTTACATCGAAATCATTTTTTATCGAACGAACGCAGCTTTCGTTTTTAATCGCTGAAAGATTTCCGCTGCACTAATTCACCCCCCCCCTCTTAGTGCTCTCGATCCTAACAATTGGTATCAGAGCGAGGTATTTCTCATTTCAGATTTACACCCGAGAGAAATGGCTCTTCAAGAGGGCTTTTCGGTCTTTCGTCCGCCGTTCTTTAACGGATTGGACTATACTTATTGGAAAACTCGAATGAGAGTTTTCTTGATTTCTCTAAATCTGGATTTATGGAATATCGTTGAAAACAGTTTTCAACTTCCCTCTAAACCGATGAACGAATGGTCGGATTTGGAGAAGAAGTATTTCTCTTTAAACGCAAAGGCTATGAATGCCTTATTTTGTGCTTTGGACAAAAATGAGTTCAATCGGATTTCTACGTGTGAAACAGCTTTTGACATTTGGCGAACACTTGAAATCACGCACGAGGGAACTAGTAGTGTCAAAGACTCGAAAGTTAACTTTTTATTGCATGATTTCGAGCTTTTTCGAATGCAACCAAGCGAGACTATAGGCGACATGTATACCCGTTTCACGGATGTCGTCAATAGTTTAAGAGCTCTTGGAAAATATTTTTCGGACTTTGAACTCGTAAACAAGATTTTGTGTTCTCTTTCTAAGAAGTAGGATTCAAAAGTAACTGCAATACAAGAAGCTAAAAACCTAAACAACTTACCACTTGAAGAACTAATTGGTTCATTGATGACATATGAAATGGTGCATAATGCACATGATGAACATGTTGAACACAATCACCTTCCAAAGAACAGGAAGGATTTGGAACTCTGGACAAATGAATGCCACTTGAGCGATGACTCAAGTGATGAGGACAATGATGAACAAAACAACCTTCCAAGAACAGGAAGGATTTGGGACATAGAACATTTGAAGACCACTCGAGCATAAGCTCAAGTGATGGTGAACTTAAACTACAAATGAAACGAAAATTAAAAAGCAAAAAGAATCGAACTACTTGCTTTAAACACAAGAAGAAGAACAAAAATTGGGATGAATCGAGCTCCTCCGAAGAAGAGAAAGTCAACAAAAGCAAGGCGACAAACTACGCCTTAACAGCCTACAATGATGAGGTAATCGAAATCCCCCTACTTTATTTTGAAATTACTTGATGCTTTCATGATGTATTTTTCTCTTTTAGTTTAGAATTAATTTTCTTAAAAATTACATGTTAAAAAAAAAAATTATTATGATCATACTAAGTAATTTCGAAAATGATAATATTGCATATTTTATGATAAACAAATAAAATGATCTTGATTGAAAATATGAAATCATGGTTAAGAAGTAATAATGTGTATTACGTTGATTTCCATTGTTATTTCTCGATTTTGATTAAAGATCATGTTTGATTTGAAGAAATGCATAATGATGAAATTAAATATTTTGATTAACAATTTTATGCATAAGATTTTAAGCCGATGATAAGCATGTGTTATTCTCATGAGTATATTTGAAAAACTATGGCAAAAATATGCTCGAATGCATGAACGTGTTAAGATTATTTTTCGGACATTCTTGATTCAATGTTCAAAACACTTAATTGCCATGATGATTTTACACTATAACATGTTGGAAATTATATTTTTTGGATACATAAATTTTTATGATCATGAGCATGTTTTATCTTCATAATTGAACTTGAAAATCTATAGCAAAATCTTATCCGAATGCATGAAAGTACTAATTTCATTTTCGGATTCACTTAACAATTGGTATTCTAACAATCGGATTTTCTCATACACTTATGAAAAATATTTTTCTAAAATGGATTTGATGAAATGATTCCTGCTTATAAATTCCATCTTGAAATATGAATGATAGTGTCTTTGCTTGCAAAGATTTGTTTCACATACATATCTCCTATGATTCATGTGCAGAAAAAGAATTTATAAATCATAATACAATGAGATTTCTTATGCAAAAATAAAGTGCTTTTGTGATTCTTTGCTAAAGAGAATAATTATTAAAATCATGATCTTGATAATTATAACATGAAGCTCTTTATAAATCAAGATCGTTCATTATGCTCCATACATTTATCAAAAAGGAGTTCTTCAAATGAAATGCAACTTGTCTTTTGATTTCATGATATTTTGTGAATTTTGAAATTAATTTAACGATTTGATTTGAATAAGTTATGTCTAAATCATAATCATGATCTTGCAAAATTGAAATCACAAATAATATCTTTTGGTATTCATAAATTGATACTCACAATATGAAAGTATTGGTATTCATGACTTAATTTTGATTGAAACATTACATGCTTAAATTAATCATTCTTCTATGTTTCAAAAATTCTTTAAATGCCTTATGTGATGACTGAAAATTAATTTGCTTTATGATGAATCACGAATCATGACTTGATCTATAATATTGAAATATTTTAATCATGATTCTTGGTTATATAATTACTTTGCCCTATTAAAAGGATTTGTTGAATGGATCATGTCCTTCTTGAACTTTCTTGATATCATGACAAGATTTTGTAATATGGCCTGTATAATAATTAAAAATTTTTGGCCCTTGATTTCTCCCTTCTTTTCGACAAAAACAAAGGGGAGAAAGCTTTTGCTAGTTAGAACATGCAAAGAAAAGCAAGTGCAATCTTGCACGTGAAGCAAGTGTTGAATTGCCATGATTGAACCTAAGAATCTTGCTATGCTTTTGTGCTTATATGTTGTGATGAAAATATAGCTTCATGTTATAAAAACTTGCATATATTTTAAAATAGCTAGAGCTACTTCTCCTTTTGTTGATGATAAAGGGGGAGAAATATATGAATTGATACTATAAGTGCCATATTTGAATTTTCATCATGTTAAGATATCAAGAACTTGCATCGTAATTCTACTTGATGATATCTTGCCATATGATGAAATGCTACGATTTGTTGCTAAAATGATGCATGCAATACTTATGCTTTCTACGTAATGTATTGCATATGATATGAACCTTGATTAAAATTGCCTTGATTTGAATTCAAGGTTTATCTCAATTATGGAATTTTGAAATAAAAATGATTACTCACCTTTGTCATGATTTAGAAATTGACAGAAAGGGTTTTCCCTTCTTTTTGACAATGACTAAGGAGGAGATAACTTGCATGCACAATTCAAGAAGAAAGCAAATTTTCACTTCTCAAAAGAGAAGAAATTGCTATCTTGAGCATCTTAAGAAACAAAAAGAACAAAGGTGCTATCTTGCCTATCTCAAGAAGCAAAACATGCTAACTTGTGCATCTAGCAAAGTGGACAAAATTTTTATATTTCAAGAAGCAAGAGTTGCCTTCTTGAACATCTCTAATTTGCTAGCTTGCATGATGTAGAACTTGCTATCTTGAACATCTCTAATTTTCATACCAAGTGCTATCTTGTATGCTATAAAACTTGCATATCTAAAACTTGATAGCTTGAATATTCTAAGCATGATTCAACACTTGCTATATTTTCTAGCAAAATTGCATGATGATAAAACTTGATATTATGTTTTTCATGCAATGAGTTGAACCAATATCACAAACACTTGATTGTGATACTTCTCCTTTTTGTTGATGACAAAGGGGGAGAAGTATGTTGATGACATGACATGTAATGCATAAGTTTATGCATATGTTCATGTTGACGTGTTGCAAGTATTCATGATGAATATTGCAATGACTTGAATTCAGTTTGAATTCAAGGTTCTATCAATATGGCATATTGATAGGGGGAGTTTGTTTAAACTCCGGGAGTTAAGTTTAACTCCGTCATCAAGTGGTTGTCATCATCAAAAAGGGGGAGATTATTGAATCTCGTATTTTGATGATGAAACTACTTGATATATGTTTATGATTTAATCTGCATTTTGAGTGACATAGGATGCTTCGATCAGGATGAGACAATTAAAGCAGGAAAATCATGTTGTGCCGGAGGAACATGTCAGAAGATTGGACATCGGGCCGGTAGATCGGTCGACGTATCGACAGAAGGCTCCGAGCAGTGGACTCGGGCATCGGGCCAAGAAGAGCGGTTATTGTGCCAAGGATATCGGAGTTGCGGAGTCAACTGGCCGATTGGGCAATAGGTCGCAGGAGAGGACGATGCGCCGAAGAATCAAACGAAGCGTCGAGGGACCAATGACATGCCGGACAACTTGGTTAATTGCTTAGGATTAATTGTCTCGATCGAAGTTTTGCTTTAATTGTGCAGGATTAACTATGATAACGATGAAGACATAAAGCGAAACAAAGTGTCGGAGTCAAGCGCGAAGGATTTGTTGCAAGTTCGAGAGTTCGACGGAAGTCCGAAGGTTCATCGGGAATGCTACTGGAACTAGCCGAGAATGAGTTGGGAGCTTGCCGAAGGATTTTCGGAAGCTCGCCGGAAGGTTCGTTGGAAGTTCGCGGAGCTCGCCGAGAAAGATCGGAGCTTGCCAAAGAAGCTCGTTGGAACTCGCTAAGATCAAATCGTGAAGTCTAGGAGCTTGCCGGGAGTCCGCAGAATGGTTTTCGAGAGTTCATTGGAAGACCGCCGGAAGTTTGCCGAAAGCTCGCTAGAAGAAGTCTTGACTTGCGGACTTTGTAATAGCTTAGAAAATGTCTTTAAAATCATAGTTAGCACGTTAATTAGGGTTAGGATTAGGTGTTAATCCTATAACCCAAGTAGGGGCCAATTAGGCCCAAGTTCAGACTGGTTTGGACCAAGTTTAGAGCCAAACCAAGTGAGCTGAAATAGTGAAAGAGGTGGCACCGCTAGGGTTGGAGGTGGCACCGCCCAGGAGAGGATCTCCTAGTGAAGCTGGGCGGTGCAACCACCCCAGCCAGGAGGTGGCACCGCCTGAGCTCAGTCTTCGAGCTAGACTGGGCGGTGCAACCTCCTTGATAGAGAGGTGGCACCGCCTGAGCTCGGTCTTCGAGCTCTGGCAGAGAGGTGCATCCGCCTCAGTCAAGAGGTGGCACCGCCTGGGGCTTAGTCTCCGAGCCAGACTCAGGCGGTGCAACCGCCCCTGACAGAGAGGTGCAACCGCCTGGGCTCAGTCTTCGAGCTCTGCCAGGCGGTGCAACCGCTCCAGTCAGGAGGTGCAACCGCCTGATCCCGGAATTCCGGGATTTGATCGTTTTGAGCTCCAAATTTGAATTGGGTTGGGGCCTATAAATACCCCACCCATTCAGCACTGAAAAGACATAGACAGATAGACACCGAAATCTTGATCTTTTCTGTGATTCTTAGAGCTCAAAATTGTGGTTAAGGCCTAAAGTTCTCCTCCCTCTGTTCTTCAAGTTTTGAGTTGTAAAGAGAGGAGAGAAATGTTCTGTAAGGGTTGTCTCTTGAGCCCGTCAAAAGGAGTGAAACTGTAAAAGGGTAGTTGGCCTTCGCCTATTGAAGGAAGGCCTCTAGTTGACGTCGGTGACCTCGTCGGTGGAGGAAGCCAAAAGTGGAGTAGGTCAAGACTGACCGAACCACTCTAAATCTCTGGTTTGCTTTTACTTTGAGCACTTTATCATTACTGCAAACCTCCTACATAGCTACTGCCCTCTGCGCTTTTACGAACGAGTCTCTAAGTTCTGTTCTTTCCGAATCTGCATTCAGACGTAAATCGGTGTTTTCGTACGATCTCTACATTGCAGTTTACGTTTACGTCTTGATTCTGTTTATAACTGCAAACTGATTTCTGCGCTTTTACGAACGAGTTTCTCTACAGTTTACGTTTACGTCTTGATTCTGTTTATAACTGCAAACTGATTTCTGCGCTTTTACAAACGAGTTTCTCTGCAGTTTACATTTACATTCCATTTATAACTACAAACTGACTTCTGCGCTTTTACGAACGAGTGTCTAAGTTCAAATCTTTCTGAATCTACGTTTTGACGTAAAACTGTGTTTAGACGCAAACTGCGCTTAGACGTAATCTGCGCTTAAGACGCAAACTGCGCTTAAACGCAAACTGCGCTTAGACGCAATCTGAGCTTTGACGCAATCTGCGCTTAGACGCAAACTGCGTAAACTACGCTTAGACGCAATCTGAGCCTAAGACGCAAACTGCACTTAGATGCAAACTGTGCTTAGTCGCAATCTGCATTTAGACACAAACTGCATTAAGACATAAACTGAGTTTAGACGCAAACTGAGTTCAGACGCAAACTGCGTGCAGATGTAAACTGCGCTTAATCTTAAGTTATCTTAGAATCGGCTTTTACATCGAAATCGTTGTTTATCGAACGAACGCAGCTTTCGTTTTTAATCGCTGAAAGATTTCCGCTGCACTAATTCACCCCCCCCTCTTAGTGCTCTCGATCCTAACAAATATTGCATATTTTATGATAAACAAATAAAATGATTTTGATTGAAAATATGAAATCTTGGTTAAGAAGTAAGAATGTGTATTACGTTGATTTCCATTGTTATTTCTCGATTTTGATTAAAAAAAAAATTCATGTTTGATTTGAAGAAATGCATAATGATGAAATTAAATATTTTGATTAACAATTTTATGCATGAGATTTTAAGCTGATGATAAGCATGTGTTATTTTCATGAGTGTATTTGAAAAACTATGGCAAAAATGTGCTCGAATGCATGAACTTGTTAAGATTATTTTTCGGACTTTCTTGATTCAATGTTCAAATCACTTAATTGCCATGATGATTTTACACTATTACATGCCTTAATAACATGTTGGAAATTATGTGTTTTGGATACATAAATTTTTATGATCATGAGCATGTTTTATCTTCATGATTGAACTTGAAAATCTATAACAAAATCTTGTCCGAATGGATGAAAGTGTTAATTTCATTTTCGGATTCGCTTAACAATTGGTATCCTAACAATCGGATTTTCTCATACACTTATTATATGAAAAATATTTTTCTGAAATGGATTTGATGAAATGATTCCTGCTTATAAATTCCATCTTGAAATATGAATGATAGTGTTTTTACTTGCAAAGATTTATTTCACATACATATCTCCTATGATTCATGTGTAGAGAAAGAATTTATAAATCATAATACAATGATATTTCTTATGCAAAAATAAAGTGCTTTTGTGATTCTTTGCTAAAGAAAATAATTATTAAAATCATGATCTTGATAATTATAACATGAAGCTCTTTATAAATCAAGATCGTTCATTATGCTCCCTACATTTATCAAAAAGGAATTCTTCAAATGAAGTGTAACTTGTCTTTTGATTTCTCAGAATTCAATGAAGTGTCATATTGATATCTTGATACTTGGAATATTTTAAAATGTGATCTTGATAAGAACGTTTCAAGTTGCTCTTTGTGCTATATCTTTTCAAATGAATCATGAGCCTTGATATCATATATTTCATAATATAGAAACAACAAGATTTCTTTGCCTTGTATGTCTTGTGTGATGATTGTGCATCAATTTGCTTTATTAAGAATTATATATCGTGAACTTGTTAAGAAGAATTTTAATGAACCATGAATCATATCTTTGGTATTCACGAATTGATCCTCGTTGATATCTTTCATTGATATGATAAATTATCATCTCATGATATATCGCATAATTATATCATGCTTTGCGATTGTATCATGTGATCTTTGTTGAATTTTCACATTGATATTCTTCATGACATGATTTCTTTGCATTATTGTCTTGTATGCTTCATGTGATAATATGAATACATGAAACACTTATGATATGATTTTTATGTAATTTCTTGTATTCATGAAATGTTTATCTCATCACCTAATAATTCTTCTTAATATTCCTTATATGATGATGAGAATACATGAAATATTCATTAATTTGTTTTGATGTATACAAATAAGAAGTTTCGATCATATATGGTAGGATGTAATTTGACAAATTTGGTACCATCATGTTGCAAAATAAATGATGATTAGGAATCATGCATCAATGATGATTGTATATTTTATGATTTGGCATGATGCATGCAATGATGAAATATTCATGAATTTGAAATGATGCATGCAATACTTATGACAATGATGTACATAATGTATTGCATATGATATGTATCATGAATGCTTTAAACGATGAATGTTTGGTATCATGATCAACATGTTGATAAATGCTTAAAAATTTTAATGTTTGAGTATCATGTATGATATACCCATTAATAATGATTGATTTATTTTTCGGTATCGTGCATGAAAAATAAGGTTTTTGAAATTGTGTATGTTTTAATTTGAATATATAATGATGCACAAATAAAATTGATACTTACCTTTGTCATAATCTGAAAATTGAAAAAAAGGGTCTTCCCTTCTTTTTGACAATGACAAAGGGGGAGCAAGAATTTCTAGCGTGGACATCATGAAAAGAGGCAAACTAGCTAGCTTACACAATTCAAGATGAAAGCAAAAATTACACTCCTCAAAAGAGAAGAAAGAGCTTGTTATCTTGAACATCACAAGCTTGCCAAACAAAAATTGCAAAAGTGCTATCTTGCCTATCTCAAGAAGCAAAACTTGCAACTTGCACATTGCAATAGGAAGCAAGAATCATAAGCTTACACAAGAAAGCTATCTTGCACCTTGCAATGGAAGCAAAATTGCGAGCTCAAACATTGCAAAGGAAGCAAAAATTTGCTAGCTTGCAAATTCTAAAATGTTGTAACATTGCTAGCTTGCATGTTCTAAAAGTGCTATCTTGTATGCTGTAAAACTTGCATATCTAAAACTTGATAGCTTGAATGTTCTAAGCATGATGTAACATTTGCTGAATTTTCTGGCTTCAAAACTGCATGATGATAAAACTTGATATTATGTTTTTCATGCAATGAGTTAAACTAATATTCCAAACAAAAAAATAGTTGGACTTCTCCTTTTTGTTGATGACAAAGAGGGAGAAGTATGATGTTATGCATAAGTTCATGATGACATGTTGCAAGTATTCATGATGAATATTGCAATGACTTGAATTCAGTTTGAATTCAAGGTTCTATCAATATGGCATATTGATAGGGGGAGTTTGTTTAAACTCCGAGAGTTAAGTTTAACTCCGTCATCAAGTGGTTGTCATCATCAAAAAGGGGGAGATTGTTGAATCTCGTATTTTGATGATGAAACTACTTGATATATGTTTATGATTTAATCTACGTTTTGAGTGACGCAAGATGCTTCGATCAGGATGAGACAATTAAAGCAAGAAAATCATGTTGTGCCGGAGGAACATGTCAGAAGATTGGATGTCGGGCCGGTGGATCGGTCGACGTATCGACAGAAGGCTTCGGGCCGTGGACTCGGGCATCGGGCCAAGAAGAGCAGGTATTGTGCCAAGGATATCGGAGTTGCGGAGTCAACTGGCCGATTGGGCAATAGGCTGTAGGAAAGGACGATGCACCGAAGAATCGGACGAAGCGTCGAGGGACCAATGACATGCCGGACAACTTAGTTAATTGCTTAGGATTAATTGTCTCAATCGAAGTTTTGTTTTATATGTGCAGTATTAACTATGATGAAAGTAAGATATGCAACAGGAGTTGTGCCGGAGTCAAGACAATGATCACGTTGGGAGTTCGAGAATTTGACGGAAGTTCGGACAGTCGTCGGAGGTTCTGCGGGAACAAATCCGAGAAGTCCATGAGCTTGCCAAAGAAGCTCGTTGGAACTCGCCAAGTGGATCGTCGCAAGTCCAGGAGTTTGCTGGAAGTCCGCAGGAGCATCATCGAGGGTTCATCGAATGATCGACAGAAGTTCGCCGGAAGAAGCGATTGACGCACCGGAGCAAGTTGCAGTAAATGTCTTAGGAAATATCGTAGTTAGCACAATAATTAAGTTGGAAATGGGAGGTGATCCCATTAACTTAATCTTGGGGCAATTGGGCCCCTGAAAAACCCAAATTGGGCCGAACGGATCAACCCATTCGGACCCTGATTTCTAGCAGGCGGTTGAACCGCCCAAGGCAGGAGGTTGCACCGCCTGGGCTCAGTCTCCGAGCGAGACTGGGAGGTGCAACCGCTCCAACCAGGCGGTGCCACCGCCTGGGCTCAATCTCCGAGCGAGATTGGGCGGTGCAACCTCCCATGACAGGAGGTGGCACCGCTTGAGCTCGGTCTCCGAGCACTGGTTGAGCAGTGTAACCGCCTCAGTCAGGAGGTTGCACTGCCTGAGCTCGGTCTTCGAGCTCTGGCAGGAGGTGCAACCGCCCCTGACAGGAGGTGGCACCGCCCAGAGGCTCAGTCTTCGAGCTCTGCCAGGCGGTGCAACCGCTCCAGTCAAGAGGTGCAACCGCCTGATCCCGGAATTCCGGGAATTGACAGTTTTGAGCTCCAAATTTGAACTGGGTTGTGGCCTATAAATACCCCACCCATTCAGTACTGAAAGAGCACAGAATATATACCGAAATCTTGATCTTGTTTTGCGATTTTTAGAGCTCAAAATTGTTGTAAAGGCCAAAAGTTCTTCTCCGTCTTTTCTTCCAAGTTCTGAGCTGTAAAGAGAGGAGAGAAAATTCTGTAAGGGTTGTCTCCTAAGCCCGTCAATAGGAGTGAAACTGTAAAAGGGTGGTTGGCTTGAAGGAAGGCCTCTAGTTGACGTCGGTGACCTCGTCGGTGGAGGAAGCCAAAAGTGGAGTAGGTCAAGATTGACCGAACCACTCTAAATCTCGGTTTGCATTTACTTTGAGCATATTATCTTTACTGCAAACATTCTCTAAAGCTTACTGCTTTCTACGCATATACGATCGGGTTTCAAGCTTTGCACTTTCTGAATCAACGTTTAGACGTAAATCTGTTTTTCGTACGATCATCATATTTCAGTTTGCGTTTACATTTTGATTTCTATCATAACTGCAAACTACCTTTATATCCTTGCTTAAATTGCATCTCGCCTAATCAAGTGATTTACGAATCAGCATTTAGACGTTAATCAGTTTCTTCGTGCGAATATCATATTTCAGTTTGCGCCTACTATCGGATTTGAATCATAACTGCAAACTGCATTTATATCTTTGCTGCATCTCGCTTAAACAAAAGTTAAAGTGATTTACGAATCGGCTTTCTTACCGAAATCACTTTTAACGAACGAACGCAGTTTTTATCGTAGAAGGTTTTCCGCTGCACTAATTCACCCCCCCCCTCTTAGTGCTCTTGATCGTAACATTATCATCGTGGATGATTATAGTAGATACACTTGGACTTACTTCTTGGCACACAAAAGTGATTGCTTTAGGTATTTTTCTAAGTTTTTTAAACTTGTTCAAAATGAAATGGGTTTTATGATTTCATCAATTCGAAGTGATCATAGTGGTGAATTTCAAAATCATGATTTCCAAGTTTTTTGTGAATCTAATGGATACAACCATAATTTCTCTATTTCAAGAAATCCTCAATAAAATAGAGTAGTAGAAAGAAAAAATAGAAACTTAAAAGAAATGGCAAGAACCATGTTAAACGAACATAACCTATCTAAATATTTTTGGGCCAAAGCCATAAATATGATATGCTATATCATGAATAGGGTTCTAGTAAGATCATTACTTTCCAAAACTCCTTATGAGTTATGGAACAATAAAAAACCTATTTCATATTTTAAAGTTTTCGGATGTAAATGTTTTAACTTGAATGAAAAAGATGCCTTTGGAAAATTTGATGCAAAATCCGATGAAGAGATTTTTCTTGGCTATTCTTCTATTTCTAAGGCTTTTATTTTTAACAAAAGAACTTTGGTTATAGAAGAGTCTATTCATATTGTTTTTAATGAAGTTTCTGAAGTTAAGAAAAATGATTTTGATGATGATGTTAATTTTGATGCTTTGAATTTAAATGAAACCCTTTCTCCATCTAGCAACTTGGATACATCTTCTTCCGAAACATCCTTACCCAAGGAATGGAAGTACGTAGATGCTCATCCTAAGGAGTTAATCATAGGAGACACATCAAAAGGGGTTCAAACTCGTTCTTCTCTTAAGAATTTTTGTGCCAACACCACTTTTCTCTCCCAAATTGAACCTAAATGCATTGACGAGGCCTTAAAAGATGATTCTTGAGTTAACGCAATGCAAGAAGAGTTGAACCAATTTGAAAGAAATGAGGTATGAAAACTTATTTTAAGGCCAAATAACCATTTAGTTATTGGTTCTAAATGGGTCTTTAGAAACAAGCAAGATGAATTTGATATCGTGGTTAGAAACAAGGCTAGATTAGTGGCTAAGGGTTTCAACCAAGAAGAAGGTATCAATTATAAAGAAACCTTCACTCCTATGGCACGATTAGAAGTCATAAGGATGCTCCTTGCCTATAATAGTAGCAATAATTTTAAGTTATTTCAAATGGATATTAAAAGTGCTTTTCTTAATGGCTTTTTTTTCTGAAGAAGTATATGTTGAACAACCTCCCAGATTTGAGAATGATAATTTCCCTAATCATATGTTTAAATTGACTAAAGCTCTCTATAGATTGAAACAAGCCCTAAGGGCTTGGTACGAGAGACTTAGCTCCTTTTTGATTTGAAATATTTTTTTTAAAGGTAAGGTCGATACCACATTATTTATTAAAAATTTTAAAAATAATTTTTTTATTATTTAAATTTATGTTGATGATATTATTCTTGGTTCTACGAATGAATCTTTATGTGAATCATTTGCCAAAAGTATGAGCCAAGAGTTTGAAATAAGTCTAATAGGTGAACTAACTTTCTTTTTAGGCTTACAAATCAAATAACTTAGTAATGATATTTTTTTTAGTCAAACAAAATATACATTAGACTTGCTGAAATGGTTTAATATGGATAATTCAAAGGTTATCAATACTCATATGAGTACCTCCACTAAGTTAGATATTGACGAAAGTGGAGAAAGCTTTAATCAAAAAACTTATAGGAGTGTGATAGGTAGTTTACTATACCTCACTGCAATGAGACCGGACATTATGTTTATGTTAGAACCCTTGTAGATTCTAAACTTGGGGTTGATCTCTTTAGGGGATCGGCCTCCTTGGAACTCTATAGGGGTTCCTCCCTCCAAGTTGCTGCTCAAAGGCTGCAGAAAAGATTCATCTATTGCTTATGAAAAGAGAAGGAATACATGGCTATTTATAGGGCTTCTAAACCCTAACTCCTAATAGGACTCATACTTAAGACTCTTACTTCTAACCAACTCCTAATAGGACTCCTACTCAAGACTCTTATTCCCTTATAACTCCTAATTCTTCTCTAAGAAAAAAACCTCCTACATGAATGTCCCTCTCAATTAGGACTCTCCTAGCTAGAGTCCTAACAGAATGTCCCTCTCAATTAGGACTCTCCTAGCTAGAGTCCTAACAGACTCGCCCTCTTCAAATCAGCCTTGTCCTTAAGGCTGAGATTCCATGAACTCAGGGAACCGGGTCTTCAGCTCCTCATATGGTTCCCATGTGGCGTCTTCAAGTGGTAGATTATTCCAATGTACTAGTACTTCAGTAGAGGGATGTCGGCGATGCATCACGATCCTGCGATCGAGGATGGCTTGTGGTTGGGCTTGAATAACTCCATCCTCAGTTGTGTTGGGCAGTTGGATCTGGGGTGACTCGTGTTCTCCCAACTTGGGCTTTAGGCATGAAACGTGGAAGACAAGGTGAATTTTGGCATCCTCAGGTAATTTAAGTCTGTACGCCACGGCTCCAATACGCTCTGTGATCTGATAGGGCCCATAAAAACGTGGGGATAGCTTCATGGAGGCTCGAGTGTTGATAGAGAGTTGCTTGTATGGTTGTAGGCGAAGATAAACCCAATCTCCCACTGAAAATTCTCTTTCACTTCGTCGTGTGTCGGCTTGCTGCTTCATTCTGGCTTGAGCGGTAAAGAGATTATCTTTTAACAGTTGTAAGAGTTTGCCCCTATCAATCAATTCTTGGTCAACCTGATCTACCTTGGCTGAGCCAATTACATACTTTGGAATCACAAGGGCTGGTCGACCATACAATGCTTCATAAGGGGCACATTTTGTAGATGAATGATATATAGTATTATACCACCATTCGGCCTAGGGAAGCCATTTTGCCCACTCTTTTGGTCGGTCGCTAGCGAAACACCGGAGGTACGTCTCTAAGCACCTATTTACCACCTTTGTTTGGCCGTTAGTTTGTGGATGATACGCTGTGCTCATCTTGAGTTTGGTGCCTTGTAACTGAAATAACTCGGTCCAAAATTTACTAGTGAAGTTCTTGTCACGATCACTTACGATGGACCTTGGCATACCATGCAGTTTAACAATATTTTCTATGAAAATCTGGGCAATACTAGCAGCAGTGTAGGGATTTCTCACAACACAAAAATGAGCATATTTCGTAAGTCGATCAACCACCACAAGAATCGTGCTTTTACCTTTGGAAGATGGCAGCCCTTCAATGAAGTCCATGGAGATGTCAGTCCACATTGAGTCTGGTATGGGCAGTGGTTGTAGCTTCCCTGGATTTGCCATAGTTTCACCCTTGTGTTGTTGACATACATCACATTGTGCCACATATTCAGCAATAATTTTTTTCATCCCTCTCCAATAAAAATTTTGCTTCACTCTTTTGTAGGTTCTTAGGAATCCAGAGTGCCCTGCTGAAGGTATGGAGTGCATTTCATGCAAGATGATTGTGATGCAAGGGGAGTCAGGTATAAGCACAATGTGACCTTTGCAGCGTAGATCCCTCGAATCCCAGGTGTAGTGGGCTATTACACTTGGATCCTCCTCCAATTTTTTTATGATATTGCTGATCTCTGGATCATTCTTCCATTCTTCCCTAATGTCCTCGAGGAGACTAGTGGTAGGAAGGGAGATGGCTGAAACCTTAGCTTGTTCAGGTAGCCGTGAGAGTGCATCTACAACAACGTTTTCTTTCCCATTTTTGTAAACAATTTCATAATCAAATCCAAGAAGTTTGGTTACCCATTTTTGCTACTCAGGGGATGATATCTTTTGCTCTAAAAAGTACTTGAGGCTTTTATGGTCAGTTTTAATTTGAAATCGTCGGCCGATCAGGTAGGGTCTCCACCTCGTTACTGCGTGTACAATGGCAAGCATCTCCTTATCATATACTGACATGTTTTGATGGGAGGGAGATAATGTCTTGCTAGTGTATGCAAGTGGTCGATCATTTTGCATGAGAACGGCTCCAATTCTGACTCCAGATGCGTCGGCCTCAATGATGAAGGGTCTATTGAAATCTGGTAGCGCAAGCACCGGCGTCGTTATCATGGTTGCTTTAAGTTTGTCGAAGGCAGCAGAGGCTTTGTCCGACCATTGGAAAGCATCTTTTTTCAGTAAAGAAGTGAGTGGTGCACTGATCTTCCCATAGTCCTTAACAAATTTTCAGTAGTAGCTCGTTAGTCCAAGGAACCCTCGTAGTAATTTCACATTTGTAGGTTTCGGCCAGCTTTGCATTGCCTCAATTTTTGTTGGGTCTACCGCCACTCCTTCTTATGATATTATATGCCCAAGGTACTCTACTTTTTGCTAGAGAAAGCTACACTTTGGTTGCTTAACAAAAAGAGTATTCTCCCGAAGGATTGTCAAAACAATCCGTAAATGCTGAAAGTGAGTCTCAAGAGAAGGGTTGTAAACGAGAATATCATCGAAAAATACCAGCACAAATTTACGAAGAAAGCTCCGAAATATATCATTCATGAGACTTTGAAAGGTTAAAGGAGCATTAGTGAGTCCAAAAGGCATTACCAAGAATTCATAATGGCCATCATGTGTGTGAAATGTAGTTTTTGGAATGTCATCGTCACATACCCGAATTTGGTGGTAACCGGATCGGAGGTCCAACTTCGTGAAGACTCGAGCTCCTTTCAATTCATCAAGAAGTTCATCCACCACTGGTATTGGGTACTTGTCCTTGACGGTGATGTCATTTAAAGCTCGGTAGTCGATGCACATCCGTCAAGTTCCATCCTTCTTGCGTACAAGTAGCACCGGTGAGGAATAGGGGCTGCAACTTGGCCGAATCACCCCTGTTTCAAGCATCTCCTTTACGATCTTTTCAATTTCATCTTTTTGGAGGTGAGGATATCGGTATGGTCGAGTGTTCGCTGGTGGCTTGCCTGGAAGGATTGGAATTCGATGGTCATGTTGCCGAGAAGGAGGAAGACCGCGCGGTTAAGCAAATATGTCGGCAAATTCAGTAAGCAATTGGGCAAGATTTTGATCTTCAATTTCTATTTTCTTCTCTTCTGGTTGTGGCTGAAGATGCATCAAAAAGCCACAATTTACCTTGTGCAAAACTTTCTCCATTCGTTGGGTTGAAATAGTGGTAACGTTGCTTCCACGCTTCCCACGTAGCTAAGAAAAAACCTCCTACATGAATGTCCCTCTCAATTAGGACTCTCCTAGCTAGAGTCCTAATAGTTTAGCGTAGGACTTTATGCTAGGTTTCAATCTCACCCCAAGCAATCTCATTTAGAAGCTATTAAAAGGATTTTTATATACCTAAAAGGAACTCCTAAACTAGGATTATGGTATCCAAAACCTAAAAATTTTGAATTGCTTGGTTATGCCGATGCTGATTTTGCTGGCTGTCAAATAGATAGAAAAAGCACATTCAAAACATGTCAATTTTTAGAACACACACTTGTCTCCTGGTCTTCCAAGAAACAAAACTCGGTTGCATTATCTACAATCGAAGTTGAGTATATAGCAGCAGGTGTATATTGTGTACAAGTTGTATAGATGAAAAATATATTAGAAGATTATAAGATTCACCTTAAGAACATTCCCATAAAATGTGATAACACGAGTGTAATATATTTAACGAAAAATCCTATTCAACACTCTAGAACTAAACATATTGATATTAGGCATCACTTTATACAAGATCATGTTAATAATCATGATGTAATTTTAGAATTCATTAATATAAAACATCAATTGATTGATATCTTTACAAAACCTTTAATAAAGAACAATTTGATTTCATTAGAAGGGAGTTAGGAATGTTAAATTGTTCGAATTCATGAGTTTGCTGTATTTCTTTTCTGGACTATCTTTCTCTTAATGTATTTCATGAATGGAGCTTTCATGAATTTATTTCGTTTTTATCTTCCTTGGTATCAAGTTTACTTCATACCCTTCCTCTATCACTTAATAATTTTTGATATACTTAATCACTTCATGGATTTCATTGACAAATACATCTCTCACGGATTTCACCCTTGTGAATTTTTAATGAGAAACAGATTTGATTGATGAAGTCTTATTCATGGATTTCTTTTTCATATGATGCTCTCTTCCCATGAATTCTTCCTTACTCTTTTCATGAAAGATGAATTTTATATCTTGATCCTTAAAAGATGAATTTTAGTGTGTGATGATTACTTGCAAGAATGGCGATTTGATTTCACATGATATTTTGATTCAAATCATTTCACAAATTCAGTTCTTAATGGATTCCCTCCCTACCTTCCTTCCTCTTCTTCATGCAAAGTTTTGATGATAAGGGGGAGAATCTATCTCCTTAATGTTGATAACTTTTGATATTGTTGTGATCGCTTTGATGTTGATAACTTTTGATGTTAAGAACTTTTGAATGTTATCATGCAACGATGCAATATCGATTGAATAAGTTAGTGTGAAACTTGCTTGAATTTTTACCACACTTGCATTATTAAAATTGTTCTCCTTTTTGTTGATGACAAAGAGAGAGAAATGATACCAAAATATGGTAAATTGATGACCAATTAGTATTGGCATTGTAAATAAATGTAATGTATCTTATCGTAAATATGCTTGTATCTTATCATAAATGCTTGAAATATGATTGGTATCATCAAATACAAATACTTGAAAAATATCAAATGGTTGAAATGTACCGTAATGTGATATGATTACTTATAAATGTTTCATTCCTAGTATCATGCTTGATTTCATATCAAAATGATGAATATCTATTATTATGATGAAACATCGAAGTTACCATGCTTTAGTTCATATTGGAATCATGCCTCAGATTGATGAATCGTTAGTTTTTGAAATTTGAATCTTAGAAAGTTTCATATTTGAAACATCTATCATATGTAAAAATGATGATTGTTTATCATCTTTCTATATTGAACTTGAAAATGGATGTCATGCCTCGACATCATTTTTAAATATATGGTATCGGATTTTGAAATCGGTAAATCATGATAAGTATCATGATGTGCATGTTGATAAGTTTCAAATGAATACAACTTATCGATTTGATGCTTGAATTCAAAGGCCTTGAATTCAAGAATGTCTTTTCTTAAGTATGGCATATAGATAGGGGGAGTTAAGGTTAATAGTGTGCACATCTCAAAGGAGAAGTAAAGATTGCTAACTTGCATATTTTAAGAAGCAAAAGTTACTTTCTTCAACGTCCCAAATATTGCTAGCTTATATTTCTTAAAATTATGTAAAAATTTGCTAGTTTGCATGATGTAGAACATACTATCTTGAACATCATCAAGATTTACTAGCTTCCAATCTCAAGAAGCAAAATATGCTAAACTTGCACATATAGCAAAATTTACAAACTTTCAAAACTCAAAATTTTTGTAAGCTTGCATTATGATAAAACTGAAGATTATATTTATTATGCAACGGTTTGAACTTATATATCTTAAAAACTTGATAGTTGTACTTCTCCTTTTTGTTGATGACAAAGGAGTAGAAGTATGATGAAGTTTTATCATAAGTTTTATGATAACATGTTGCTTGGATTTTTGAATCCAAGAGTTCTATCAAATGTGCCATATTGATAGGGGGAGTTTATTTAAACTCTATCATCAATTAGTTGTCATCATAAAAAAAGGAGGAGATTGTTGAATCTCGAATTTTGATAATGAAACCAATTGATAAGTGTTTATGATTTGATCTATGTTTTGAGTGACGTAGAAAGCTTCGATCAGGGAGAGACAATTAAAATAAAAAGAATCATGTTGGGCCAGAGAAAAACATGTAAGAAGATTGGATGTCAAGCCGAAGGATCGATCGACATATCGGTAGAAGGCTTCGATCCATAGGTTTAGGCATCGAGCTAAGAAGAGCAGAAATTATGCCAAGTAAATCAGAGTTACGGAGATCAACTGCCCAATTGGGCAATAGGCCGCAAGAGAGGATGAAGCGCCGAAGATTCGGACGAAGCGCCGATAAACCAATAACATGCTGGACAACACTTGATTTGCTTTATAATAATTGTCTAGATTGAAGTAGGTTTTATGTGTATAGGATTAACTACGATAGCAAGGCATAAAGCAAAATAAAGTCCCGAAGTCAAGAACATAATTTCGTTGGGAGTTCGAGAGTTCGTCGAAAGTCCGGACGTTCATCGAAAATTCTGTCGGAATTGACCAAGAAGTCCAGGAGCTAACTAAAGAAGCTCGTCGGAACTCACCAAGAAGATCGTTGTGAAGTCCAAGAGCTTATCGAGAGTCTGTTGGAACATTGCCAAGAGATCATCAGAATTTCGCTGGAAGATCGCCGGAAGCTCACCAAAAGAAACCTAGACTAACCAGACCAGATTTACTTAAGTATGCCTTAGAATTTAAAATTAGTACATAATTGGGATTAGAATTAGGCCAACCTAATTAGGGGCCAGTTGGGCCCATGTATGGACTATGTTGGGCCCAATGAAAGGCCCAAACAGTGACTCAACAAATGGCACCGTCATGGCACAGTCTTCGAGACTATGTCAGGCGGTGGTACTGCTAGACTGGGTGGTGGTACCACCCAATGTTAGTGTTAGGCAGTGGTACCGCCAGTCTGGGTGGTGGTACCACCCAAACATGCAACGATGCAATATCGATTGAATAAGTTAGTGTGAAACTTGCTTGAATTTTTACCACACTTGCATTGTTAAAATTGTTCTCCTTTTTGTTGATGACAAAGAGGGAGAAATGATACCAAAATATGGTAAATTGATGACCAATTAGTATTGGCATTGTAAATAAATGTAATGTATCTTATCGTAAATATGCTTGTATCTTATCATAAATGCTTGAAATATGATTGGTATCATCAAATACAAATACTTGAAAAATATCAAATGGTTGAAATGTATCGTAATGTGATATGATTACTTATAAATGTTTCATTCCTAGTATCATGCTTGATTTCATATCAAAATGATGAATGTCTATTATTATGATGAAACATCGAAGTTACCATGCTTTAGTTCATATTGAAATCATGCCTCAGATTGATGAATCGTTAGTTTTTAAAATTTGAATCTTAGAAAGTTTCATATTTGAAACATCTATCATATGTAAAAATGATGATTGTTTATCATCTTTCTATATTGAACTTGAAAATGGATATCATGCCTCGACATCATTTTTAAATATATGGTATCGGATTTTGAAATTGGTAAATCATGATAAGTATCATGATGTGCATGTTGATAAGTTTCAAATGAATACAACTTATCGATTTGATGCTTGAATTCAAAGGCCTTGAATTCAAGAATATCTTTTCTTAAGTATGGCATATAGATAGGGGGAGTTAAGGTTAATAGTGTGCACATCTCAAAGGAGAAGTAAAGATTGCTAACTTGCATATTTTAAGAAGCAAAAGTTACTTTCTTCAACGTCCCAAATATTGCTAGCTTATATTTCTTAAAATTATGTAAAAATTTGCTAGTTTGCATGATGTAGAACATACTAACTTGAACATCATCAAGATTTACTAGCTTCCAATCTCAAGAAGCAAAATATGCTAAACTTGCACATATAGCAAAATTTACAAACTTTCAAAACTCAAAATTTTTGTAAGCTTGCATTATGATAAAACTGAAGATTATATTTATTATGCAACGGTTTGAACTTATATATCTTAAAAACTTGATAGTTGTACTTCTCCTTTTTGTTGATGACAAAGGAGTAGAAGTATGATGAAGTTTTATCATAAGTTTTATGATAACATGTTGCTTGGATTTTTGAATCCAAGAGTTCTATCAAATGTGCCATATTGATAGGGGGAGTTTATTTAAACTCTATCATCAATTAGTTGTCATCATAAAAAAAGGAGGAGATTGTTGAATCTCGAATTTTGATAATGAAACCAATTGATAAGTGTTTATGATTTGATCTATGTTTTGAGTGACGTAGAAAGCTTCGATCAGGGAGAGACAATTAAAATAAAAAGAATCATGTTGGGCCAGAGAAAAACATGTAAGAAGATTGGATGTCAAGCCGAAGGATCGATCGACATATCGGTAGAAGGCTTCGATCCATAGGTTTAAGCATCGAGCTAAGAAGAGCAGAAATTATGCCAAGTAAATCAGAGTTACGGAGATCAACTGCCCAATTGGGCAATAGGCCGCAAGAGAGGATGAAGCGCCGAAGATTCGGACGAAGCGCCGATAAACCAATAACATGCTGGACAACACTTGATTTGCTTTATAATAATTGTCTAGATTGAAGTAGGTTTTATGTGTATAGGATTAACTACGATAGCAAGGCATAAAGCAAAATAAAGTCCCGAAGTCAAGAACATAATTTCGTTGGGAGTTCGAGAGTTCGTCGAAAGTCCGGACGTTCATCGAAAATTCTGTCGGAATTGACCAAGAAGTCCAGGAGCTAACTAAAGAAGCTCGTCGGAACTCACCAAGAAGATCGTTGTGAAGTCCAAGAGCTTATCGAGAGTCTGTTGGAACATTGCCAAGAGATCATCAGAATTTCGCTGGAAGATCGCCGGAAGCTCACCAAAAGAAACCTAGACTAACCAGACCAGATTTACTTAAGTATGCCTTAGAATTTAAAATTAGTACATAATTGGGATTAGAATTAGGCCAACCTAATTAGGGGCCAGTTGGGCCCATGTATGGACTATGTTGGGCCCAATGAAAGGCCCAAACAGTGACTCAACAAATGGCACCGTCATGGCACAGTCTTCGAGACTATGTCAGGCGGTGGTACTATTAGACTGGGTGGTGGTACCACCCAATGTTAGTGTTAGGCAGTGGTACCGCCAGTCTGGGTGGTGGTACCACCCAAACACAATCTTCTAGGCGGTGGTACCACCAGATTAGGCAGTAGTATCGCCCAGTGTCAGTGCTACAAGCGGTGGTACCGCTAGGACCCGGGAAACCCAGGATGAGATATTTTTAAGCTCCAAGTTTGAGTTAACTTAAAGCCTATAAATACCTCTTTCATCCCTAGTTAACTAACATAAGAATCGGGAGTGAAAAAGAAAGAAACACTGTTGTAATCTTGTGTGAACTCCTCTAAAAAATCTAAGTATTAGAATAGTTTGAGAGAAGAGTAAGTGGGGGTGTAAGGGTTATCTCATAAACCTAATAAAAGGAGAAAAAATTGTAAAAGGTGGTTGGTCTTCACCTATTGAAGGAAGACCGATAGTGGATGCCGGTGGCCTTGACGGAAGAAGAATCAGCGAAATGGATGTAGGTCACGATGTCCGAACCACTATAAACTCGATTTGCATTTATATTTATGCAATTTACCTTTACTACAAACTTACTTGCTTTACATCCACTACGCTCTTTCGTATGCTTTCAATTTTAAGTATCTTTTCGAAATCGACTTTAATCGAACGAGAGATTTCGAATCGATGTAATTTTACCACTACACTAACTCACCCCCACCCCCCCTCCTCCCCCCTCCCCTAGTGCCGACTCATTCCTAATACCAATAAGAGCCAATGAGAGATTATTAGGTAAAGACCTACTAATCTAAAAGGCTTAGGATTGTTAGATGAAGATCCAGTATCTAGTAGGGCTGGATCTAGTAGGGTTAAGTTGATAGGGGGTCTCTATAAATATGAGGGAATCAAAGGGCCATAAGCTAGGCCCTTTTGGTTGCCACCTTCTATTCTCCTCTCCCACTCTCCTCCTCAAGCTGCATCCCCTATTTGGGGTCATGTGTACAACAAGAAGGGCCACCCCTTCTTGATTGTATGATGCATGTAGCGACGAGGATTGTGCAACAATTTGAGAAGCGTCATTGCAGCCCCTGCCATATGAATCATCTCTAGAGAGGAGGATAGTTGACCTCCTTCATCCTCTCCCATATATTTATAAGAATTCAGGGATATACGATCTCCCTAGGTAACATAATTTTCTTATACATATAATTTTTCGGTTTCACGGATTTTTGCACACCAATCTTTACATGACGACAAGAGACTAATTTTTCTATAGAAATCTAGGATTTTATTTTATATTCTTTCATTACGCATATGATATTGTCCTAGATTTCCCAACAAAAATCGTGTGGGCTTGATAGCACTATGCCCGGTATATGACTTTTGGGATATTAGATGGATGAGGGACTATAGGTACATGGTAACTAATGATAAATAGGTCCAAAGGATTAGATTCCCCTGTATCATATGGGGATTGCAGCATAGTGGCCTAGTACATCCATAGTTGATGAGTCGAGTGAATTATTATTTAAATTATGATGGAGATAATAATTCACTATGTCAAAAGGAATTCTGATAGGTATGACTCATGGCCAACTCAATATTGGGCCTAGAGGGTCATATATATCTGGTAGGTATTGCAATGAGTAGATGTTCAGATATGAGATATCTGCTAGAGTTCCTATCTTATTGGATATCCAATAAGCTCCTGAATTAATAGATCATATGGATTAGATCCAATAAGAGCCAATGAGAGATTATTGGATAGAGACCCACTAATCTAAGAGGCTTGGATAGTTGGATGGAGATCCATTAAGAGCCAATAAGAGATTCTTCACGTAAAATTTGGGCCAAAACCGAAGAAGTTTAGCTACTTAATCGTCTAGCAAACGCCTTGAAACCTAACTTTCTCTCTCCTCTTCTCTCTTTGTTCTTTTTCTACGCTGCCACCATTTCCACCATTTGCATACCTCTCTCTCGTGCATGTCTCCACTTCCCCTTTTTTTCTTTCTTTTTTTCTTTTTTTTAATAATATATTTGGGCTCAATGCCTAGATCAATTAGTCCAAGCCCACCTATGGGTTTGACCCAATAATTCTCCCCTTCTAACTTATATAGTGGGCTATACTAAGTCTGCTTTTCACCTATATGCTTCAAGCTTCTCCTTAGGCAAAGAATTTATCAACATGTCTGATATATTGTTATTGGTATGCACATTTTCCAAGTGCAATTCTTTAATCTTAAGCACATCATGAATCTAGTGATATCTTACATCAATATGTTTGGATCTAGAATGGTATGTTGAATGCTTTGAGACATGAATAACACTTAGACTATCACAGTAAATAGTATATCCTTCTTATTTTAAACCCAATTTCTATAGAAACTTTTTCATCCACAAAGCTTCCTTACAAGCTTTAGTAATTGCTATGTATTCTACTTCTGTGATTGATAGAGCAATATAATTCTATAAGTTAGATTGCCAAGTGACTACTCCCCCTACAAATGTCATCAAGAGTGGACTTCTTAAAATCAGTATCACCTGCTATGTTTGCATTTGTATACCCGTATAGCATAGGTTCACCACTACTAAAACATAAACATAACCTGGAAGTACCTCTTAGATATCTTAATATCCATTTCATTGCTACCCAATATTCCTTACTAGGATTAGAGAGAAATCGGCTGACAACTCTAACAGCATGAGTTATATCCAGCCTAGTACAAACTATAGTATATATCAAACTGCATACCGTAGATGAGTAAGACACTCTAGACATTTTTTCTTTTTCTTTCACTTTTAGGATATTGTTTCTGTTGAATCTCATATTTTGATATTGAAATCAATTAAATTTATGATCTAATTAGCGTTTAAGTGATGTAGGACTAACTTCGATTATGGAAAGGTAAATCGATTAAAGCAAGATAATCAAACGTTGGGCCAAAGAGCATCATGTTAGAAGATTGGTTGACGTGCCGACATAAGAACTTCGTACCATAAGTTTAGGCATCGAGCTAGAAGGATCAAACATTATGCCTAGAAAATCATATAGTGCAAGAGGTTAATATGCTGATCGAGCAATACATCGAATGAGAGGATGATGCGTTGAAGGTTTGGACGAAGCGCCGGATGAACCAAAGACATGTCGGACAATATAGTATTCTCATCTTATAATCAATCATGTCTTGATCGAAATAGATTATGTCTAATTGAGTTAATTTTAGGTGTAACCTTACTAACTTAATTAGGAGCCCATTAGGCCTGAGTCATGACTAATTTAGCCCATTGGGAGGCCCATTCAGTGACCCATAGTTGGGTCAAATGGTGGAACCACCTATGAGCTGGATGATAAGACCCTAGGGTTTTATTATGGAAGAAAGGAGAGAAAAGGGGATAATCACTTCGAGGGGATTGACCTCTTTGATCACTTCGAGGGGATCGGCTTCCTTGATTACTTCGAGGGGATCGATCTCCTAGGGTTTATCCACAAACTGGAATAATATTTCATTGTCTGAGGAAAAGAAAGGGTTGCATCACTATTTATAGAGTTCTACCTAGAGTCCACTAGGACTTAGACTCTTAATAATAAATAAATATTAAATAAACCTCTATCCGACTCTAACTGAACTAAATAGACTCAATAAATATTATTTAAAAGCTCAGAAAATAAAGGGATCCTAAGGGATCATAACAATTCCTCCCTCTTCCATGAGGAATTGCAGTCGATCTTCTCGAAGTGATCAAGGAGGCCGATCCCCTCGAAGTGATCATCCCCTTTTCTCCCCTTTCTTCCATGATAAAACCCTAGGGTCTTATCATTTGGTTTCAGAGTAGTGATCCTCAACCTTCTCGCTATAGTTATCTTCATCTTCAGAAAAAAAAAGAAAATAAAGAAGAGGGATAAGAAGAAGAAGCCGCAGCCACGCACCCCTGCTTCCCTTGCTTTCGACTAGCCCACCTGCAGCCGCTACTCTTCGGCCAGCGATCGACTCTGCCCCACTTCCCGGCCAGAGTCCACCGCTGCCCGTCGCCTCCCACCCGAGCCACCACTGCTACCAGGAGATGACGCTGTCAGCACCCCATCCCGCTGCAACCCCGCTCCCCTTCTCCACCACCGTCGCTGCTGCTCCCCGGCCACCAACCTCCCCCTCTCCAGCACTATCGCTGCTCCTCGGACAAGGCGATTCACCTCCCCACCGTTGCCCCTGCTTCTCGGCAGCCCACACCCCTACTTCCCTTCTTCCCCACTTCCGCTGCTCCTTGGCCACCAACCTCCCCCTCTCCAGCACCATCGCTGCTTCTCGGACAAGGCTGGCAGCCCCCACCCCTTCTTCAGCTGCACCCCTGCTTCCCTTCTCCACCACCGCCGCCACTAGAGGGCAACCCATTCTCCACCGCCGTTGTTGCTCCCCGACCACTAACCTCCCCCTCTCCAGCATCGGTGCTGCTTCTCGGACAGGGCGACTCACCTCTCCACCGCTACCCCTGCTTCCCGGTAGCCCACACACCTGCTTCAGCCACACCACCACTTCCCTTCTCCACCACCGCCGCTGCTACAGGGTAACCCATTCACCACCGTCGTCGTTGCTTCCATCCAGCGACCAACCCCCCTCGTTCCGTCGTAGCCGCCCTCCAGCAGCATATGTAGCAACTGTAGCAAGTTCTTGCGTTGCCCTGCCTCAACCCCAATAGCACATGCACTGATTCCTCTTCTCAACCCCAGCCGCTTTAATGTTGCCTCTCCCTTCCTCTGCATCTTCTACCGCAGCCTCAACCCTAGTTGCTCGGTAATCTCTCTCTTCGGTCGCAGCTACAGTCGCTCGACCATCCCTCCTCGCGATAATCAAAACAAGGCAACCATGACTGCTACAACCACCATCGTTTCCTCAACCACACACGATCCCTCGGTGTCACCAGTGCCTCCTTCCACAGTGTGATAGAGGCAAAGCAATGCTACCTTTTATCCGCACCATCATAGCCACCATAATGGTAAGCCCTTGGCAGCACTACCCCCAGCCATGCCACCATCTCTGCCTTCCAGCCCTCAGCATCAGCGATCCCTCCATGCTATGACCGCAATAAGCATCGCTGCCTCCCATGCAGCGACCGTAGCTACATCCCCGCATCCTCGCAGCAACCCTTCATTCCCATAGTGCTGCCATTGACTGCATCACAACAACAGCACCGAATAGGGTAGTGATTGATGCCCTAGTCCCAACATCAAAAACAGGAGTTGAAATTATAGATTTGCAGTCTTGCGTAATGGCCACTGATAACTTAGTGAAAGCACAAATGGAAGCATTGGAAATCAGAATTGAGAACTAGTTGTAAGAAATACTTAATGATTTCAAAAAGAGCATATTGGAGAGCCTAAAAAAATTTCAATAAGATGGGGGCTCAAATTCTACATTGCATAGAGTTGAAAATATAGGAAAAGGGCCCCAAGATTGGGACACAAACTACTCACACATAAAGGTGGAATTTCCGAGATGGGAAGATGGGGATCCGACTAGTTGGATCTCTAGGGCAGAAAAATCTTTTTGTTTTCACAAGACCCCAGAAGAATCCAAGGTAGAAATAGCCTCAATCTAGCTAGATGGAGATGTAATCCAGTGGTACGATTGGTATGAAACTTACCACGGAGTTCTCTCGTGGGAGCAATTCAAGAGAGGGCTTTTTGTTCGCTTTGGCCCATCAGAATATGAGAACATTGATGGACAGTTCACCAAAATTCGTCAGACTTCTATAATGTTGGAATATCAGAGCAGGTTTGAAATATTATCAAATCAAGCTAGAAGTTGGTCTAAACGATAACTCATGTGTACATTTATCGAATGACTTAATCCAGATATCTGGTGTAAAGTTAAGGCTCGTCATCCCTGCACTATGATAGTTGTGATATCATTTGCATGCCTGCATGAGGAAAAAATCAGTAGGGAAAATTGTTGAAACAGAAGTGACCATAAACAAATAATCAACAAGCCACATGCCCCATCTATTCCCAATTGGAACCCTGACACCCAAAGACTAACCCAAGAAGAACTCAAGGAAAGATTAGCAAAGGGTTTATACTATGATGAAAAATAGAGTATGGAGCACTGATGTAAACAACGGCAACTTCTGATGATTAAACCAATTGGAGAGGAACCGGAAGCTAAGAATATGGACTCCGATCATGAAGGTATAGATTCTAATGAAGATGTTGAACCTACCATATATACAATTCATGCATTAACTAGCAACTCTAACCTTCAAACTATAAAAGTTGGCGGAACTCTGTAACATCAGCATATTATAGTTTTGATTGATACTAGTAGCACTAAAAATTTTATGGACATTGAGACTATTGACCGATTGGCCTACCACATTGAAGGCTCAGATTCGAAGTAAAGATCACTGATGAATGAATTTTAACTTATGATAGCAAATGTTCAAAGATAAAATTGATTATACAGGGCCAAAATTTTCTTGCAAATGATTACTACACTAAAAAACCGACCTATTGCTTACACTATCAAAAAGTGGAGACCATACTTAATCAACAAGTTATGATGCGTTGCAGATAGCCTATGACTAAAGTGCTAAAAGAGAAACTCTCTGAGTTTGATGCTGCTCAACCTTGAGGACAAGGTTGATTTGAAGAGGGAGGAATTGTTTGGATCCTTTTATTTTCTGAGCTTTTGAATAATGTTTATTAAGTCTGTTTAGTTCAGTTAGAGTTGGATAGAGGTTTATTTAATATTTATTTATTATTAAGAATCCAAGTCCTAGTGGACTCTAGGTGGAACTCTATAAATAGTGATGTAACACTTTCTTTTCGGCAAACAATGAAATATTATTCTAGTCTGTGGACAAACCCTAGAAGGCTGATCCCCTCGAAGTGATCAAGGAGGTTGATCCCCTCGATGTGATCAAGGAGGCTGATCCCCTCAAAGTGATCAAGGAGGTCGATCCCCTTGAAGTGATCATCCCCTTTTCTCCCCTTTCTTCCATAATAAAACCCTAGGGTCTTATCACTAGAACATATAGAGTGTACGTTTTTCGGAAGACCCGGCGATGGTATCACTAGTGTCAAGTGGTGGTACCACCCAGACTAGCAATGGTATCACCAATACATGGTCTCCCATGTGTTAGGTAGTGGTACCACCTAGATTGGGCAGTGGTACCACATGTATATAGGGTGGCAAGCGGTAGTATCACCCAGTGTAGGTGATGGTACTGCTAGTACCTCAAAAATCTAGAGATTTGAATTTTGACTATATTTTTTGAAGTCATTTAGGGTTTATAAATACCCACTAATTCTTGCTTGGAATTAGTAAGAAAAAGAGTAGAAAGGGGGAAAGTATTCTTAAGAAAAATGTATTGCAATCTCTCTTAAGTTCGTAGAGTCTCTTCCACCTAGTGTTTAGAAGTCTTCCAAGGGAGGAGTGAGGTTTAAGTGTAAATGAGAGGTGTGAAGGTTCTCTCCTAAGCCTGTGAAAAGGAAAAAGAGTTATAAAGAGGGTAGTTGATCTTTGCTCATTGAAAAAAGATTAATAGTGAAAGCTGGTGGCCTCGACGGAAGAGGAATTGAGAGTGGACTTAGGTCGCGATGATCGAACCACAATAAATTGGTTTACATTTTTGTTTATGCTTTTCATTCTTATTACAAACTGATTTACTTGCTCACTATGCTTATGAATATTTTTAAGTTAAATGCATTTCCGATACGGGTTTGATCGAATGAAATTTTTATAATCGTCGTAACTTTACGACAGCACTAATTTACCCCCCCTCTTAGTGTCATTTATAGTCCTAATAGTTGGTATCAAAGCCAAATTTCTCTCGGTTAGATTAACACCCAAGAGAGATTAAATGGTTTTTGCTAATAATCAAGAGAGTCACTTTATCACTCGTCCTACTATGTTCAATGGGACGGACTACACATATTGAAAAATATGAATGATGATTTTTCTTATTTTTTATGGACTTTGGTATATGGAATATTATCGAATGTGGTTTTGAAAATTCTTTAAACTAATGAATGAATGGAATGACCTAGAGAAAAAAATTATTTTTTTTAAATGTGAAAGCTATGAATACTTTATTTTATGCTTTAGATAAAAATGAGTTTAATCATGTTTTATATGTGAAACTGCACATGATATTTGGCACACACTGGAAGTTACACATGAAGGCACAAGTAGAGTTAAAGAGTCTAAAGTCAATATTTTGATATATATAGTTTTGAATTGTTTCTAATCTTGAACTTGTTAATAAAATTCTAATTTCTCTTTCAAAAAAATTGGGATCCAAAAATAACTGTTATTGAAGAAGCAAATGACTCGAACTATTTTCCTCTTAAAGAACTCATAGAGTCCTTAATGATCTATAAAATGATGTGCAAATCATATGATGAACATAAAAATAACCTTCTAAAAAATAAGAAGGATATAGTACTTAGAACCAAAGAAGACCACTCGAATGAAAGCTCAAGTGATGATGATAACTTTGAACTGCTCACAATAAAATTTAAAAAGTTTATAAAATAAGAATCAAAGAATAAAAATAAACTTAAAAGGATATAATAACTTGCTACGAATGCAAAAGACCAGGGTACTTCAAAAGTGAATATCCTCAATTGAAGAATAATAAGTTACCAAAGAGGTAGAAAGCACTCAAGGTGACTTGGGACGAATCGAGTACATCCGAAGACGAAGAGCAAACCAATAAATATAAAGTAGCAAACTATGCTTTGATGGCTCTTGACAATAAGGAAAGTGACTCAACCGAAACTCATTTACCTTATAATGAATTACATATACTTTTCACGATTTATATGATGATTTTAAATTAATTGATAAAAAATATAAATTACTAAAAAAGGATCTGTTGAATCTCGTATTTTGATGATGAAACCAATTGACAAGTGTTTATGATTTGATATGCATTTTGAGTGATGCAGGATGCTTCGATCAGGGAGAGACATTTAAAGCAGGAAGAATCATGTTAGGCCAGAGAAACATGTCAGAAGATTGGACATCGCGTCGAAGGATCGGTCAACGTATCGACAGAAGGCTTTGGGCCATGGATTCGGGCATCAGGCCAAGAAGAGTGGATATTGCACCAAGGATATCGGAATTGCGGAGGTCAACTAGCCGATTGGGCAATAGGCTGCAAAAGAGGACAATGTGCCGAAGAATCGAACGAAACGTCGATAGACCAATGACATGCCGGACGACATGATTCATGCTTAATTGTCTAGATCAAAGTATGTTCTTATATGTGCAGGATTAACTATGATAGCAAGGTATAAAGCAAAATTAAGTCCTAGAGTCAAGAAAGTGATTTCGTTGGGAGTTCGAGAGTTCATCAGAAGTCCGAACATTTATCGGAAGTTTCGTCGAAATTGACCGAGAAGTCCTAGAGCTTTCCAAAGAAGCTCATCGAAACTCGCCAAGAAGATCGTCATGAAGTCTAGGAGCTTGCCGGGAGTCCGCTGGAACATTGCCGAGAGTTCATCGAAAGTTTGCTGGAAGATCGCCGGAAGCTCATTGGAAGAAACGTAGACTTACGGACTTGTTTAGCTTAGTAATTGTCTTAGATTTCATAGTCAGCACATGATTGAGAATGAAATTTAGCCAACTCAATTAGGGGCTAGTTGGTCCTATGTATGGACTGTGTTGGGCCCAATAAAAGGCCCAAACAGTGACTCAAGAGGTGGCACCGTCATGATACAGTCTCCGAGACTGTGTCAAGCGGTGCTACCATCGGTATGGGCAGTGGTACCGCCTAGACACAGTCTCCGAGAGGCTGTAGGCAGTGGTACCGCCAGTCTAGGCGATGGTACCACCTAGTGTTAAGCGGTGGTACCGCCCGTATCCGAGATGAGATATTTTTAGGCTCCAAGTTTGAATCAACTTGAAGCCTATAAACACCCCTCTCATCCTAGTCAAGAAACACAAGAATTGAGAGTAAAAATAGAAAGAAACACTACTGCAATCTTGTATAAACTCCTCTTAAAAGTTCTAAGTGTTAGAATAGTTTGAGAGAGGAGTAAGTGGGGGTGTAAGGATTATCTCTTAAACCTGGTAAAAGGAGAATCAAGTTGTAAAAGGTGGTTGGTCTTCACCTTTTGAAGGAAGACCGATAGTGAATGCCGGTGGCCTTGACGGAGGAGGAATTGAGAGTGGATGTAGGTTACGATAATCGAACCACTATAAACTCGGTTTGCATTTACTTTAAGCAATTTACTTTTATAGCAAACTGCCTCTCCTCCTTATTATGCTTTTACTATGCCTACGCTCGCATACCCTTTCAAGTAAACACCTTTCGAGATTGGTTTTAATCGTACAAAGATTTTACGAAACTAACGTTTTTACCGCTACACTAATTCACCCCCCCCCCCCTCTTAGTGCCGACTCGTTCCTAACGGGATCATATTTCTCTTTTTAGTAAATTTAAAAAATTAAACAGTGGGCATGACAATTACATGTTAACTTCTTGTACTCAACATGAAGAATTAGATTCATGCAAAAAGGAAAAATTGATATTACAATAAAAATTAGAAAATTTTTAAATTGATAGCAAATTATTAGACATGATTCTTGCTAATAATTGTTATACTTGTAGAAACGAAGGAATCGACTTTGCGAGTAATACTCAACAAAAGCCAACTACTTTTGTTAAAGGACCCATATTACATATTTTCTCTAAAAATAAATATAATTTTTGTGGTAGATGTAGATATTTTGTTTATAAATGTTTATTTAAAAAGTATGGTTTGCATAAATTAGTTTTGGTTCCTAAAAAACCCATAAATGACTTTATACTAAAAGAAAAGATAGGTAGATCTAACCATGAAGGACACAAAGTCAAATGAGTATCTAAAGTAAATCCTTATTTCTTGTAGATATGTTTACAATCAAAAGCTAAGAACAAAAATATAAAATCTTGATAATGGATACTCAAGGCATATGACTATAGATCTAAAACACTTCACAAAGCTCACTAGCCGAAACAATAATAATAAAGGAAAGATCATTAGAATTAGAATTATTAGTAACAAATCCTTTGATTGAAGATGCTTTATTGTTTAATGTGTTATACTATTGATTTGATGATTTTTTTGTGATGAAACTTTTTTTTTTTGTTTTAAACGATGATGCATAGATTTGACATAAAAGACTAGGGCATACTAGTATGAAATCAATCGCATAAATGGAAACTAAAAATGAATGTATTTTTCTTGAAAATGTCTTTATCCCTGAAGCTTATTGAGTTTTTCAACAAAAGATTAGTGAATCTATTTATGTTATTTTTTTTATGAATCTCTCGAACTATGAAAGTGATTTTGATGATTTGATTAATTGAATTTGAATGAGTTTTATCCAAATCTTTCACTTGATACTTGTGATTTATTCTACATAAATCAAGATCTTTTATTCATATATAATTCTTTTTGCTATTTACTAAAGAGGAGAATTATTTAAATGAATCATGATTTTTCTTTGGAATTCTCAGAATTATAACTTGAGAATTTTTTATGAATCAAGATTGTTTACCATGATTCTTTCAAATGAATCATAAATTTTCTCTTGATTTTTTGATATTCATAACTTGAAATTTATTTTTTGACTCCCTTATATTCATGAATTGTATACCTTATTACCAAATTGATTCATCTTTGATATCGTTCATGTGATGATTTAAAAATTGACGTAGAGAGAAAATAATTATACTATTATATTATTCCCTTCTTTTTGACAATGACAAAGGGGGAAAAAGAATTGTCTAAGTCAAGAGAAGCAAAATTGCTAACTTACACATTTCAAAGAGTGGTAAAACTTACTAGCTTGCATATCTCAAAAGAGAATGAAAGTTTGCTAGCTTGCACATTTCAAGAAGAAGCAAAAAATTGCTAACTTGTACATCTTAAGAAAAGCAAAAGTTGCTAACTTGCACATCTCTAAAATATTGCTAGCTTTCATGTTTCAAAAACTTACTATTTGTACTTTTCTCTTTTTTGTTGATGACAAAGGGGGAGAAGTTACGATGATAATCATGCATGGTATGATATAATTTTATATTTTAAAATTATGTATGATGATTTAGAATTATGCATATAATACTTCAACTTATGATGATGATGTAAGTAATGATTATGTTGATATGATGTGTTGCATATGATTCATGATTAAAATTGTTTCAATTTGGATTAGTAGGTTATCATTTTTCTAAAATTTAAGTTTATTTCAATATGGCATATTGATAGGGAGAGTTTAGTTAAAACTCCATCATCAATTGGTTGTCATCATCAAAAATGGAGAGATTGTTAAATCTCATATTTCGATGATGAAATCAATTGATGAAGTTATGATCTAATCAGTATTTAAGTGAAGCAAGACTAACTTCAATCATAGAAAGACAAATCGATTAAAACAAGAGAATCAGATGTTGGGCCTGAGAGCATCATGTTAGAAGATTGGTCAGCGTGCTAGTAGAGGGACTTCATGTCATGAGTTCGGACATTGAGCCAAAAGGATCAGACATTGCACCAAGGAAATCAAATATTACAGAAGGTCAATATGCCGATCGTGTTAGGATCAAGAGCGGCACTAAGAGGGGGGGGGGGGTGAATTAGTGCAGTGGAAAACTTTCCCAATTTCAAAAGTCTTCATTTCGATTAAAACCGATTTCGATAAAAATCATTTTGATTTAATCCGTTTCGGAGAGAAGTTGAATTTGAAAGCTTTAGTAAAAGTGCAAAAAGAATATTAAGGAGGTTTATAGTAATGTAAATTGTACAAATGAAAAGCAAACCAGAATTTAGAGTGGTTCGGTCAATGTGACCTACATCCACTATCGAATTTCTCCTCCATTGAGGTTACCGGCGTCCACTAAAGGCCTTCTTTTAATAGGTGAAGACCGAACACCTCTTTATAGTGCTTTCTCTTTTTCCCGGGTTTAGGAGATAACCCTTACAAGTCGTACTCCTCTTTCTTGGATGTTTACAAAGCTAAGAGAGGGAGGGGAGGACTCTTTCTAACTTTTACAACACTTAACACCCCAAAGATTCAAGAGTATGTTTAACACTTTCGTGCCCTTTCAGGTAGAAAAGGGTAGGATTTTTATAGGCCCCAATGGCTTCAAAATTGGACCCAAAAAGTGTCACATCCCTAGATTTCAGGGTACTAGCAATACCACCATCGTTATTAGGCGGTACTACTACCATTAGTCTGACACTAGGCAGTACCACTGCATGACAGGGGTGGTACCACCACTGGCACCATTCACTACCAGCGGTACCACCAACCAAATAACCTGGGGCATTGCTTTCCAAGCAGTGCCACCGCTGGCCATGTTTTCAATGGCTGAATTGGCTACTCAATTCAGCCCAATTCAGCCTTGTTAAGGGCCCAATTGGCCCCTAATTAAGTTAGTGGAAATATCTCTTAACCTTAACTTAATTTATGCTCTAACTACGATAATTAATAATAGCACTTCTTGTTCTGGTGTGTCAATTGCTCTTTCAGCGAGCTTCCGACGTACTTCCGATGAACATCCGACGAACTCTCGACAATGTTCCAACAGACTCTCGATAAGCTCCTAGACTTTACAATGATCTTCTTGGCGAGTTTCGATGAGCTTCTTTGGCAAGCTCCTGGACTTCTCGGTTGATTCTGGCAGAACTCCCGACAAACTTTCGGACTTCCGACGAACTCTCGAACATCTAATGAGATCTCAATCTTGACTCCAACACAACACTTGCTTTATGTCTTACTACTATCATAGTTAATCCTGCATACTTTTCTTAACATATAGATTAGATCAAACAATTTACAATTGACTTCATCATCAAAATCTGAGATTCAATAATCTCCCCCTTTTTGCTGATGACAATCAATTGATGATGGAGTTAATCTTAACTCCCCCTATCTATATGCTATACTTGAGAAAAGACATTCTTGAATTCAAGGCCTTTGAATTCAAGAAACAAACTGATAAGATAAGTTCTTTAAACTTATCAATATGCACATCATGATTCCTATCATGATCTAACATTCTTAAAATATGATGCCAAGTCATGACATCCATTTTCAAGTATGATATTTCAAATATGAAAGATAACAAAGATAGTAATTCATCATTCTATGGCAAGATATCAATTGTAAAATAGCAAGTTAAGCTCTAGATATTTTATCATAATGAAAGAAATTTATCAAGTAAACATTTCAAGTACGGTCAATTCCGATGGACTCCCGGCAAGCTCCCAGACTTTACAACAATCTTCTTGGCGAGTTCTGACGAGCTTCTTTGGCAAGCTCATGGACTTCTCGGTTGGTTCCAGCAGAACTCCCAACGAACATCCGGACTTCCGATGAACTCTTGAACTCCCAATGAGATCTCGATCTTGACTCCAGCGCAACACCTGCTTTATGTCTTACTACTATCATAGTTAATTCTGCACACTTTTCTCAACATATAGATTAGATCAAACAATTTACAATTAACTTCATCATCAAAATTCGAGATTCAACAAATCGTGCCAAAGGAGAGGACAATGTGCCGAAGGTTCAGACGAAGCGCTGGATGAACCAATGACATGCCAGACAATAAGAAGGTGATAGCACTCTCACTTACCTTTATATACATACAAGGCTCATCTTTGTTCTTAACAAAGTCATAAGATCTAATCACCTAATCAAATCTTGTGTTCTAACTTCGAGAAGCTTGTTTCAGTCCATAAATAGACCTAAGAAATCTACACCCTATTTGGGCAGTCCTTGGATATGAATCCCTTAAGCTATATCATATACACCCCCCTCCTCAAGGTTGCTATTGAGGAACATGATTTTCACATCCATCTATCAAATATGATAATCATAGTGTGCTGTAATAGCCAATATAATTCGAATGGATTTTAGCAAGGCTACGGGTGAGAAAGCTTCGTCATAGTCAACACATTGTCTTTGACGATCCCTCTTTGCTACTAGCCTTACTTTATAGGTCTTTATCTTTCCATCTACTCCGATCTTCTTCTTGAAGATTCACTTGCAACCGATGGGTACAATACCCTCGGGTACATCAACTATGTTCCAAATCTTGTTGGAGTACATGGAATCCATCTTAGAATTCATGGTTTCTTGCCACTTCCTAGAGTCTATATTCATAATAGCCTCCTCGTATGTCCAAGGATTAATATCCTCAACATCCTCTCCTTTAATATGTCTCACATATCTCTCAAGAGGATGGGATACTCTATTGGAACTATATAAAGTCAGAACTTGTGTGCTAAGTACCTGAACATACTCGGGCTGTGGAGTGATGCTTGAGCTAGGTTCTCCAACCTTGCTTAACTCTATTACGCTCCCATTGTCTCTGCCAAAAAATGTGTTTCTTCTTAAGGAACACTACTCTCTTGGCTACAAAGACCTTTTGGTCCTCGGGATGATAGAGATAATACCCACAAGTTTCCTTAGGGTATCCCAAGAACTTGCACAACTCTATCCTCGATTCCAACTTATCGAGGTTATATGTCTTTTAACATGGGCAAGGCAGCCCAAAATCTTAACAACCTTAAGATCAAGCTTCTTCCCTTTCCATATCTCATATGGTGTAAACACTACCGACTTAGTTGGAACTCTGTTCAGAAGGTAAGCTACGGTCTCTACGGTGTATCCCCAAAATGAGATGGGTAGGTTTGCGAAACTCATCATGGACCACACTATGTCAAACAGTATACAATTCCTCTTTTCAGATATACCATTGAGTTGAGGTATATAAGGAGGTGTCCATTACGATAAAATCCCATGGTTCATGAGGAACTATGTGAACTCTGTACTCAAATACTCACCTCCTTGATCCGATCAAAGAGTCTTGATACTCTTTCCAATCTGGTTCTACACTTCATTCTTATACTCTCTGAATTTCTCAAAGGCCTCAGACTTGTATATCATCAAGTGCATATGTCCATACCTTGAGAAATCATTAGTAAAAATAATAAATTAGAAGTATCCACTTATAGCATAAGCTGACATAGGTCCACATGCATCATTATGTATAAGTTCCAGCAGCTCAGTGGCTCTCTCTCCAATTCCACTAAAAGGAGAGTTTGTTAGTTTTCCACGAAGGCAAGGTTCACAAGTTGCATATGACTCATAGTCGAATGGATCAAGAAATCCATCCTTTAGCAACTTTTGAATCCTTCCCTCATAGATGTGACCTAAACTACAATACTACAGGTATGCACTATTCACCTCATCTCGTTTCCTCTTGGACACACTTACATTCATGATATATGGAGCAGTGTCTAGCATAAATAAATTATTATATAATATTTCTATTATGATGATCTCATTATCTAATAATATTATATAACCATTATTCTTAAAAATTAATTTATATCCACTAAATATCAAACATAAAATAAAAATAATATTTTTGATAATAGAAGGAAAAAAATAGAATGCATCTAATGCAATAAGAGCTCCACTAGGCAGATGTACGGTGACTTCGCTAAAAACTACTGCAACAACTTTTGCTCCATTGCCCATCTTGAGGTCTATCTTGCATCTCACTAATCTCCTAGGTCTTGCTAGAACCTGCAATGAATTACAAATATGATAAGCACTACCGATATCCAATACCCATGTGTTATCATAAGAGTATGAAAAATGTAGACTAATCATGAATGTATCTGAAGCTTCTCCAAGCTTCTATTTTGCCCTTTCTATAAGGTACTCTTTGTATTTCCTCTACCAAGAAGCACTGGTCTTTGTCCTTTGCTATGACCTTTTTAGTAACATTTGCTTTATCTAATCTACCCTTGCCTTTGCCATTCTTAAGGGACTTTTTCTGCCTTCCTTTTTTTTCTAGTCTCACAAGTATAGAGAACTGGCTTCTCTTTCTTGATAGTACTCTCTGCCTCCCTCAATATATTGAGGAGCCCAGAGAGAGTACCTTAAGCTTGTTCATATTAAAATTTATTATAAACTATGAAAAGGAATATGGTAGGGACTGAAGCACAAGATCCATACACAAGTTATCCTCTAGGACCATTCCTAGACTTGTGACTTTCTCTATCCACTCAATCATCTTTAGGATATGGTTCTGAATCAATTTACTCTCAGTTATCCTAGCGCAGAAGAGGCTCTTGGATATCTCATATCACTGAGTCCTTCCCTATTCCTCAAATAGTTTGCGGACATGTAGGAAAATAGATCTAGCATCCATTTTTTCATGTTGTCTTTATAACTCAAGAGTCATGGAGCCCAACATATAACACTGAGCAAGATTTGAGTCATCTATGTGCTTCACATAGCAAGCGATCTCACCCTCGCTTACCCCTTCCTCACGCGTAAGCATCATTGTATCAAGGACGTATGCGATTTTCTCCACCGTGAGACCAATTCTTAAGTTGTGGAGCCAATCTGTATAATTTGGACCAATGAGATGGTTAACATCAAGTATGTCATGTAAGGGATTTGAAAGTGATATTTTCTAAAAATAAAGATGCAATAGAAATAAATAACATGTAGATTTTTTATAAAAATAAATACATAAGATATGGACTTCTATCTTAATCTACTCCCACTATTTTCTTATGAAACACATAACTCCCTCTAGTATGTGAATCAAAGACCCCCGGCGGGTCTCTAGTGGGGATCAGGATCCAATTGGCATCTTAACATAATATCGAGGGACTCAACCAATCACACTAAGCCCAAAAGGTAGGCAACTCTTGTCCATCACAAATCATTATGATTCCTGTCCTATTTGGCCTTCGAACCACCATGATCTCGAGGGACTCGACCAACCATGATATTCAATTAAGTCAACACTATTGTTACAAGATGAGTCTGATTCAATGATATACCCTCGAGGGACTCGACCAAGTATACAATGTCCTCAGGTCACCAGTGACATCTCTATGTCATAGACAAGATAGCAAATCATAATATAGGTGAGCCTCGATATACTCGATTAACTCAACCTATGTCGAGAATTGGTCCCTACATATAACGATGGAAGGTCATGTAAATCAATCTAATTGTATCACGTTTACCAACTTAATATTATCGAGAGAGAGGATTTTGATTTGGTCTTCTAATATGATATGTCACATACGTACATATTTAATATATATCTATATCGCATGTAAATATATATACATATTTAGTAGGTGTACAAGCAATCACACATCACATGAGCAATCACACTAGATGATCATGGATCATAACCTAATGTGATCAGGCCTAAGCCAGTGGGCCTAATCATTCACATCAAGATCTATGTGTGCAGCGATGCATTTTTTATTATCCTTCTCGTCCTTATCGGTTCTATCGGCATCTCGATGCATCTCCACGCATCACGATCATTCATCTCGTGGGTCCTATTATCGCTTCCACGCTCCCGTTGTACCTCCTTGTATGATTACAATTTAATCATAGACATGTAGGACCGACAATAAACGAGAAAAATAAAGACTCACAGGCCTTAATAATAATAATAATAATAATAATAATAATAATAATAATAATCATATCACAAGTATACACATCACATAGTCCATGATCATCCGTCCACATCAGACATCACATGTACACATCATCATCATGTAGGACTATTAGATAATAATAATAATAATTAATTAATTAAAATTTTTAATTAATTAATATTTTTGAAATTCGAGACATGTAGGGAATTTTTTGAATTATGAGAGGTATTTTGATAATTTGGATAGAAAGAACAAAACTTAAAATTTTTAAAATTCTAAAGGGCAAACTATCTTTTCCCCAAAAAACCCTAACCCTCTTTCCCTGGTGTTGCGTTGTGACTGCCGCCAACCCGCCAACAGTAGCCACTACGTGGGGAGGGGATGCTGCCCGTGCTCACGGATGGCTAGAGCCCGCAGGCGAGCGCCCTTGCGGGCTGATGCGGGCTGGTCGCCACTATAGATGGGTGCCCCAACGAGCTAGTCACCCGCAAGCGAGCGTCGCCCCGTAGGTGGCTTGCCCTTATGGGTAGGTTACCCACGGCCAGCGCTGCTATTATGGGTGGTGTGCCTGTAGGCAACGCTCATAGGCTATCGACCACCGACCACAAGCCTACTACAAGCAGGCAGCAAGCGCCTGCACGTAGATGACAGTGCTACCATCTACAAGGGCAATAATAGTTGCTGCCCTTTCTTGCATTACATCAATAATTTTAATGTCCAAAGCTTTTCTAAAACACAACACATGTACTCTAAAATCAATCTTTCGCACGAACAACGTAGCTCTGATACCATTATAGGAAAATCTAAGGGTGACATCACATATATAGCGGAAGAACTGAAAACAAAATTCTCAAATTTCCTAAAATGGTGTTCGTCATCGTGTGAAGATTAGTGCTCAAAATTTACAAAACTAAAAACTATGTATATGAAAGATTATGTTTTATCTAGGGAGATTATATATCCTTGACTCCCTATAGATCTGTAAGATAGGATGAATAAGGCTAAACATCCTCCTCTCTAGTGGCAATCCACACAATAGGGGTACGACGACGCTTCTCAAATTGCTGCCCAAAACTCCACACCTACTATCTGAGGAGTAGAAAGGGAGAGGAGAATTGGAGGTGGCAACTAAAAACCTCTAGTCTATCGGTGTTTGGTTCTCTCCTATTTATAGAGGCCCCTATCAACTTAACCCTAAAGGATCCTACCCTATTGGATATTGGATCTCTATCCAACTACCCAAGCCTCATCCCTAATGGATCTCTCATTAGCTCTTATTGTATCTCATCCATAGGATCTAATAATTTATAGGCTTATTGGATATCTAATAAGATAAGGGCTACGATAGATATCTCAAATCTGAACCTCTACTTATCCTAATGTCTACCATATGTGTGTGACCCTCTAGGCCCAATATCGAGCTGGGCGTAAGTCATACTTGTCAGAACTCCTTCTGGCTCAATAAATTATTATCTTTATAATAATTCACTCGACTCATCGACTACGGACGTACTATGCCATTACGCCACAATCTCCAAACGATATAGAGGAGTCCAATCCTCTGGACCTATCTGTCCTTAGTTACCGTATGCCTATAGTCCCTCATCTATCTAATATCCCAAAGACCATGTCCCGGGCATGGTGCTGTTCATACGATTTCTACTCGAGTCTCATTCTAATCGGATTCTCTCGGAAAACTCTTTTTCTCTCAATCCGAATGACTCTAGTTATGGATTTGTCTGAGCAAGAATATATGGGATATTTCTCTCATGACACCGAGAGTGGATAATCCTCTATCAACACTCAATAGTCCTTGTAAGATTGGTTGTCACTCCCAATGACCGGTTGTGTTAGATTTGAAACTTCGAGGCCTATAAGTCTAGTATCAAAGAGTGGAGTACTCATACAAGACATCCTTGGTGTCTCAAGTCTAAGGACCATGTACACCATTAGGATAACGAAATCATTGTTTGATAGTGAGGTATCATTAACCATCTAGATTCTATGAGCGGATTAATCAGTGAACTCATTCTCCAATGAGTACCTGCACTGTAGCCCTAGTGTCCCTACACGAGCAACTATGAGACCGGTTGCCTCTATCATATGGATAGGTATACAGCACACCAATCTGTCCAGTTATCTCGATGTCCCTTTCGAGTAACCTATGATCATGATTATTTATGGTTTGTGTTTAAAGGTGAATCGATCTCATTATCGTGATCTCCTCATGATCTGATTTCCATTACACAGATCCATGGACATCACAATATATATACATATATACACCAAGTAATATAAAGTAATAAAATATCAAAATATAATAAGCAAAAAGAATATGTATCATATCACACGTACTATCACTCACGTGATTGGCTTGTAGGACACCTTTGACTAATACCTCTCTCTCACGAATGTCTCCGCTTCCCTTTTTTTTTTTAATAAATTAAATTTGGGCTCAATGCCTAAATCAACCCATCCACTATGGCCGGATCCAACACCTCCCTCACTCAACCCATCCACTCTTTCTTCTACTCCTTTGCTACTCGCTCTCTCCTCTCCTCCTTTTTCTTTCTTCTGCTACTCTTAAAAAACTTGAGTTATCCTAAAAAATATATTAATTTTACATAAAAAAAATATTTTAAATTATCTAGATTAATCATTAAGCTCAAGTTATACTCATGTTACACCCATTCACATAACATATTAAAAAATATATTAGTTTCTATATAAAAATATCTAAAATTCATCATAAAACTAAAAAACTCAAGTTATTCATAATAATATATTAATTTTTATATAAAATTATCTTAAATTATCAAAGCAATATTATACTCGAGTTACACCTATTCTAAAAATATATATTATTTTTATATAAAATTATCCTAAATTCATTATAAAACTAATTATAAAATCTTATAGTTTCAATTTTCTATTTCCTATATTGACTTAGTTATACCTGAATTTGAAATAAGTTAAATTTGATTACCTAATTTATTTTAATATTAATATTTTTAATTTTTATGATAATTAATTAGTAGAACTTTGAGAATTCTATTATAATTTAATTCTAACAAAAATTTTATTAGTTTTTATTTTATAATAAATTTAGAATATATTTATATAAAAATTAATATATTATAATAGATTTTGTGAATGAGTATAACTAGATTGTGATCTAAGTATAACTTGAACGTAAAAGATTCGATCCAAATTGATCAAATTCAAACTGAATTAGCCCACGAATAAATCAAGCTTTCAAGAATATCACCGAGATTAAAAAACAAAAGGATGCCCTTTAATAAAAAATAAATATAAGGATGTCATCCAATAAAAGTTTATTGTTAAGAGCTTTTTTTATTATAAATTACCCTTAAGATAACTAAGGAAATAAATCTATCACATCCTCTTCTTTATTACTCTAATCAGCATCCTTTTGTTCTTAATTTGAGACACTCAATTTCTCTTTCCCAAGGTCAATGAATTAAAATAGTTTAATTGAAGGAATGCAAGAAGTATATGAAAGATGAGTGAGATTACCACGTGTCCTTATATTTGGGATCTGCGCAATGATCGAAGCTTACTATGAAGCCATTCTAACTCATTAGCATATAAAAAATCCAAATACAACATTCAACAAGCATATGAATGACACAGAAGTGCTATATTATTTTTCTTCTTTTCCGCTCCAATTTTAATAAACTAGACTTGGAAATTTTACATACAAATCTCATAAATGCATCAACACTTGAACACACAATTACTTGTTGATTAAGCTAAACAAAGTGATTGTTGTTGCAAACATCCGCATTGAAAGACGTTTATGGGATAAAATTATTGTTGAATCTCGGATTTTGACGATGAAACCAATTGATAAGTATTTATGATTTGATATACGTTTTGAGTAACGCAGGATGCTTTGATTAGGATGAGACAATTAAAATAGGAAAAATTATGTTGGACCGAAGGAAAACATGTTAGAAGATTGGACGTCGAGTTGGAGGATCGGTCGATGTATCGACAGAAGGCTTCGGGCCATGGATTTGGGCATTAGGCCAAGAAGAGCGGATATTGCGCTAAGGATATCAGAGGTGCGAAAGTCAACTGGCCGATTGGACAATAGGCCACAAGAGAGAACGATGCGCCGAAGAATCGGACGAAGCGTCGATGGACCAATGACATGCCGGACAACATGATTCATGCTTAGTAATAATTATCTAGATCGAAGTATATTTTACGTGTACAAGATTAACTACGATAGCAAGGCATAAAGCAAAATGAAGTCTCGGAGTCAAGAACACGATTTCGTTGGGAGTTCAAGAGCTCGTTGGAAGTCGGAACGTTTGTCGAAAGTTCTGCCGAAATTGATCGAGAAATCTTGAAGCTTGCCAAAGAAGCTCATCGGAACTTACGAAAAAGATCATTGTGAAGTCCATGAGCTTATTGGGAGTCCGTCGGAACATTGCCGAGAGATCGTCAGAAGTTCACCGGAAGATCGCTGGAAGCTCGCCGGAAGAAATTGAACTTATTTTGCTTAGAATATGTCTTAGGAATCATAGTTAGTACATAATTGGAGTTGGGATTGGGAGGTAATCTCATCAACTCTATTAGGAGCCAATTGAGCCTTAAGTTGGGCTGGTTTGGGTTGGATTTAAGGCCCAACCAGGATGTTGAAAACCTGGTCGGTAGTGGCATCGCTTGGGGAATAGCACCCTAGGAATTCTGGGCGATGGTACCGCCGGTAGTAAATGCTACCAACGGTGGTACCACCCCTGTCAAGCGGTGGTACCGCCCAATGTCAAACTGGCACTAGCGGTGGTACCACCCAACATAGACGATGGTACCGCCCGTACACGAGAGACGTAGGATGAGATATTTTTAAGCTCCAAGTTTGAATCAACTTGAGGCCTATAAATACTCCTCTCATCCCTAGTTAAACTACACAAGCACAGAGAGTTTAAAAGTGAGAAAACATTATAGAAATCTCTTGAGAAATCCTCTCCTTTAGCTTAAACTTAGAATTATGTTTAGAGAGGAGTGTGTGCTTATAAAGGTTGTCTCGTGAAAAGGAGAATAGGGGTGTAAGAAGGAGGTTGATCTTTGCTTATTAAAGAAAGATCGATAATGGATGCTAGTGGCCTCGACGGAAGAGGAATCGGTGGAGTGGATTTAGGTCACGACGACCGAACCTCTATAACTCGGTTTGCATTTACTTATTGCAATTTACTTTAAACTGCAAACTACCTTCTCATTACTTGCTATACTCTTCCGTACGCTTTTAATTTTAAGTATCTTTTCGAAATCAATTTTATCGTACGAAACGAAATTTTTGAAACTGACGTAATTTTTATCGCTACATTAATTCACCCCCACCCCCCCTCCCCCTAGTGCCAACTCTTTTCCTAACAATTATTACTAAAAATTTTGACTTTAAAAATATATTATATAATTCCCTAATTTTGTCAGGAGAAAAATCATGTGCTACAAGAAAGAAATTGTGATGCATTTGTATGTAAATCTAGTTTGAATGGTTCCAATTATAGGTTACTCCCTACCTACCAAATTTGTTTTCAATAAATTAAATTCAATTAAGGATTTTTGTTGTGCACAATAATTAATTACCAAAGTGTTACATGTGCATTTCTGGCCTAAATAAAAGACTCCCATAAATTAAAGTAAATAATTAATCAGATTAAACTTATTCCCAACTCAATTTTTTTTCCTTTTTGAAGTAGGGAATTAGTTTAGAATATTTATTTAATGTCTTAGTGATCTCAATTCTAGTAGGAAATTTTAGGTATTTAGAATTATTATTTTTTAACTTAAATCAAAACTTAATTAGATTGATGCTAACAAGACTACACATGTGAAGGATTTAAATATTTTTGAGAGATCCATATACTATATTAAGATTTATGCATTTCTATAAACTTTCAATATGTGAAAAGGATCCTTTTCTCTGTGAGATAGAGCCCTAGACCAGCTCTAGAAGAAAAGTTGGGAAAGGTCGGAATAAGCCCATTCATCAAACAATAATGAGGATTTTGGCCCGATTCAAGTTTTCTACATGAACAACAGGTTATTATCTTTAGCACAAGCAAACAGCTGTTGTTCTTCTTGAAGACAAGTAGACTGTTCATGATCAGAGTTATTTTCTTTTGTTATTCCATTTGCTGGAATGGAGTGAAGTTGACACAAACAACACCCTGTGATAGGTTATTTGTTGCAGTTAAATTGCTTCTGCTCGTCATTTGGCTTCTGTGTTCATGGTGATGATAGGGTCGTCATAACAGGAGTTGAGAATGAAGAGAAGTTAGATAAAACATATATCCTTTAGATATTATGTTTTTCTTTTGTTATGGCAAATAATATATCAAAGTAATAATATAACAAAATAAGCCGAGGTAGACTCGAGCTTTCGGTGTAGTCTGGAGATGCTTTCTAGGAAAATCCTACAAGAAGTGGAGTGTGGTCGACGAGATCTTCTTCCGATGTTCAAATTAAAATACTTTCGTTTAAACGAAGAAAGAAATAATAGTCCAAGAAAAGAATTATGAAAGAAAATTATTCAGGTAGAGAGTGTTTGTAGAGTTTCTATGAATCAAACATACTTAGGATGAGTAATCTTATGAGTTTAAGCTATTAGAAAACGATCCAATACATTTATAAGCATTAGTATCTTCTCGCGTGTGTAACTCTATGTAAGTTTTACGTGTGTGAATGATTCTTCTGTCTTCAACCTCGTCGGTGGCAGACCTCACAACAGCAGTTCGTTTCTGAACTGATGATACGATTTGCACCGTGAAGAGGCAGTGTTTGAGTGCATTGCCAAATCCGAGAAAGGTGGCAACTTTCTGTGGATGCATGCTTGCCCATGGGGATTCAACCGCAACGCACCGAAAAGCTTGTGGGGCACAGGAAAAGGTCGTCGCAAGGCCATGATGCATCCCAATGCCCTCCATCCACAGGCGAGAAGGCATGCAGTTCTTTGCTGGTGCGTGCTTTGTTCTTTGGTTCCATCATTGTGGCCGTGGACCGCATCTTTTACTGCCGGCAGCAGATCCGTGTCGGCTGCTTGCGGGATGCGTCGTAAAATACCTGTCTTTGAGTTGAGGAGGCAATTGGTCGAACACTTGCTGCATGCCTCGGACAGGAACATGGCAAGCAGATGTACGTTCCGTTCTTTGCGAATATTTACCGCAAGCAGGCAGAAATGGATTTGCTGGATCGAGATATATTGGTTAGATATGTCTGTGTTAATTCTGGAGTTGGAAGTACATCTTTCATATATGGAATTCATTCGTGTCTTCCAAATTTTAATGCTTAGATTCAACAAAACAATGAGAGATATTAACCTTGTATGTAATGAATGCTAATTATGATATTTCCTGAAAACTCCCTTGGTACATCCCAAACCATCTGATTGATCCTTGATCCTGTGTTTTGATTTGAGCCATCATTCAAATTCCAAATCTGTGTCATCCATAGTTCCATGACTGCTGACACATAAACAAAACCCATGGTTTGAGATGGTAATCTGGTTAACTCTCTCATGTCTTTCCTTTGACGATGTTCCAGCATCCAATTCCAAGCAAACTCCGCTTTAGATGCGTAAAGGACAAGAAGGTAAAAATCTCTTAAGATTCCACATGTTTCAGAGAGAGAGAGAGAGGAAAAGGGTTATGTTGGCTGGCATTTGGAGAAACGAGCTTGAAACCGTTGTGTGGAAGAGAAGCACCTTACCCCCTGAAAAGCAGTAGAACAACAATGGGATACAACAATAGGATAAGTTCTCCCACAGTCTCACTTTTGAGCCACCTAATACATGCCACAAGATCTTGCATGCCTCAGCTTATATTAGTTTAAGTTTGGCGTTTGAAAAGAATAGATTGCTGAGAGCAGTTGGCAGTGGTTAAGCTCCCCCACTTAAACAAAAGTAGCACCTCTCCGGAGTGAAGCAAACACCACTCCTTTTTCTTTTCAACTTGTTGCTGATTGTTGGTAATCTGTAGCTGTCTTGGGATCTTGTTTTATGCTGCTTGACAATCTTTCTTCCCCATGAATTAAACTGGTTAGGATATCCATGGAGATAGGATTTTTGTGTTGGGGTTTTCATGTTACTTTTTGTTGGATTTAGCAGAGACCACAACTTCCATTTCTTTCTGAAGTGGAGCTGGAGCTTGAAGACATTTACTCTGATACTTAGGTAATTTTGTAAGAGCTCCTGTCTCTAGCCATGTTCACTCTTTATTTGCAGTTTTTCAGATACCTATATAGTAACAGTAGTTTCTTTAGGAACTCTGCAGAATTGAGTCTCTGATGGCTGTTTCCACAAAGATCCCTTAGCTGGAAATAGGTCAAAGACTTCCCCTCCTGTCCCTTTCTAGTTGCACAAGGTTTCAAAAGTTACTTGTTGTTGTCCCTATCACAAATCTAATTTAGTTATTCAGCTCTGTTTTCTCAGAAAATAAAAGAAAGAAAAAAGGGGTATTCAGAAGTGTTCAAATTTCTGCCAAGGTTCATGCAAAAATGTATGCTGTGAGAAACCTACTTGAATGCCATTGGAATGTTTTTCCCTTGTGATTTTTTCTGTTCTTCTCTCTAGTTAAAAATGGCCTTTCGATTCCTCTGGAATTCCTAATTTGGATTGCTAAATTGGTCCAAAATACCATGATAAGTGGTGATATGTTTAAGACCTTCAGGAGAGAGAAAAAAAAGAACAGGGGTAGATAGCAACTAGCATATAAAATTACTTAATGAGCAGATTTTTTTTTTTTTTTTTTGCATGTTATGATGAAAGGTTAACTTTCTGTATATATGTCATTTTATGAACATTACATGTGCATCTCTTACCAGTTTGTTGTGTATAGGATTCTTGCTTGGGAACTGCTCTTGCTTTTTCACCTCTTGATATAAAGCTGCCAAGGGTGGTTGTTCCTTGTTTAGTCCTGCAAGAAATTAACAGTCAGCATTCATCCATCTCTTTAGCTAAATAAAAAAACGTTACATCTGCCTCCCACAGTAGATGATTTCAACTTTTAAATCTCCATTTTGAGCTTCAGCTTTCTTCCTTGGGTAGCTAATGTTGATGCCTAGAATGAACTAGTTTCTCTTTCAGATGTATTCCACTCAACAATCCCAGAATGTTGTTGGAACATCAACAACATCCACTTTGATGGCTCCCTGTGCTGCTGCAAGAGTTGCCCAAGAGAGCTCAGGAAACACCTGGGATCCCCTGGCTGCAGTGGTCCGACAGATGGATTCTAACGAGGCACATATGATATCTTCTTACCACATTAGATTACCCCTAGACCAAGAAACAGGTGATTTGGTTGCTGATGGTGGTCTCTCATCCTGTGACAATGGAAGATCTCAGGAAGACAAGAGTTCTTTTGCTCCCTGCCATCCACATGTCCCTGCAAGTAGCAAGCGTATCGCTGAGACAAACATCAAAGGAAACAAGAGGAAGAGTCAAGCCGAGTGTGGTACTTCAACATCCCAGTCTCTAGAGGAAAGAGTTCAAGTAAGATGAGTTCTCCGTCTCTTCTCGTTATACTAACAAACTTATGAAGTCAACCAAATTCTATCTTTTCAAGGCTGAAGAACAGCATGATGTTTCATTTGAGTCTGGCAAAGCTGCGACAGGGAAAGATGGGAAGGAACAGAAGAATGAAGTCAAACGAGGTGGCAACAATCACAAGAATGATTGCACTCACGTCAGGGCTAAGCGAGGTCAGGCAACCAACAGCCACAGCCTTGCAGAGAGAGTAGGTTTCTACCTGAAGCATCCTTCTGCATCATTGCTCTCAGTTTCTCTAAGTCCAGATTGCTAAGTATGCAGATTAGAAGGGAAAAGATCAGTGAAAGGATGAGACTTCTCCAGGATCTTGTTCCAGGGTGCAGCAAGGTAACTAATGCTTTCTTATTGGCTCCAAAATTGTTGCTACAAACATCTTCTGTTGCTGCAGATTAACGGCAAGGCATTGATGCTTGAGGAGATCATCAATTATGTGCAGTCATTGCAACGCCAAGTTGAGGTAGTTCCTGAGACCTGTTAATGCCACTGTAACAGTAAGAAAGGTTTCATCCTGACCTTAAGAGGCATCCCTCAGCATTTGTTCTCTGAGTTCAGCATCTGCTGTTGCTGTTCTTGAATTCACAGTTCCTCTCAATGAAGCTTGCGACTGTAGATCCAGAACTGAACTTTGATCTTGATCAAACTCTTTCTGGAGATGTAAGATAAAAATGATTAATGAAAGCTCACTATTCTTCTGATGTACCTGAAAAAACTTTCTTTTACCTTCTGTCATTTAGGTCCATTCATGCTATGGAGGTTCAGCTGTTCTTGCATTTGGTCCAGGAATGAGCAGCTTCCAACCTCATTTGTATGAATCAACATCACAAAGAGTCACTCAACCTGAAATGTTCTGCACTGCTCCCAGTCCAGGGGACTTCCTGCAAGCCTTCCTCTCACAGACCAATATTTCTCAGGTAAGAAGAAGCCATTTCTTTGCAGGACTCGCATGGTTGTCTTCATATTCTCCACTGATTTGACTTTTGACAACAGTTAGGAGGAGCATGGCATGATGAGTTCCATTCCTGAAGAAACTTCCACAGAGCTGAATTTTACTAATTCATTGGTAGGTGGCCTTAGATCACTCTGAACTTTTAGGTTCAGCTCATGAAAATTTGTCTGGCGGTACAGAATCCTTCAAGAATCTGTTCAAAGATTTCATGGGCTTTTGAATCATGAATAATGTCGGATGTATACCATCACATTTCTAACCTTTGTCTTCCTTTTTTTTTATGAATTCATCACATGGTATATGAAGGCTAAGGGCATGATCAGCAGCTTGTTTCTGGTTCATCCATGAAGGTCTCCCATTTTTTTGTTGGCATCAAAACAGATGAGTTATACGTAAGAATTGACATGGAACTTTTTTATTGTTCTAAGAAAAAAAGAAGTGGATGAGTGAAATGTGGCCTTTTTAGTTTAAAATACAATACCTACAAGAAGGTTTTTAGCATATAAAGGACTTGAAAACAAGGTTTCTGATTTCTTAGTTATCCAAATTAGAGGTTTATATTTCCTTCATTAACTATAAAATTGATCTATACCTAAATCAATAAAACAACATGAGATGATTATATCTCAAGCCAACAGTTCAGCTGGAATGCTTTCCTGTCTCTGTTTCACACTCATAAACAGACGCAAGGTATATATATCCACTTCTAATCACCAAAAGGAGTCAAAGGCTTCACAGCCAACTAGCTGACATGGTTAACAGGTAGCAATTGCCAAATCCTGGAACCATTTGAAGTCCAGGGAAAATTCCATCTCATTAACCCTGCCACAAACAATAGCATGGAAACAAGGTGTTACTAGGTGCTTGTGCTCAAATATACTACCAATTAAACTTGCAAGTGGATATGCAGCTTATGCTTATATCACATCATGTTATGACTTGATTTTGTGTCGCCTAGATTCAATTAGGAACAGTATGACCATCAAATTGATTATGTTACTGACCTATGAAACTATAGCACTAAAAGCTAGGTCTCAGTGTAGATTGATCCTTGGAGTAGCAACAGGACCATCAAATCACATTCTTTGATTGACCCACTTTCACCATTCTTTGACTTTCAAAGATTACTTATGAACAAATGCACGCAAGCATGCACACATATATATAGTAGAATGATCGAGTGTGTAATCTACAAAATAGTATCCACCTAATCCCATTCTTTGGTTGACCCTCGAGACTATATATAGATAAAGGATCAGATGATCTCACCCAAGCATCACATTGAAAGCTAAGATACGAAGTTCGTGATGTAAATATATTACAGCTTACAAGTGTACTGGAAGTTATGTCTAGTTGCTCCACAGCAAGTGAAAGATACTTTAGCTCGAGTCAAAATTTTCTTTTCCTCTTAATGCTTTTCCTGGCACCAGCCTCTAAATCATCTTTTGGTGGAGACTTCAGCAACTTGGAACCTACTGCTGAGCTCCACAAAGCTCTCTCGACATCAGAAGGAGTGAAAATAATCCCTTCAGCACTTAAATCCTGCAAGTATAAGAGGTCCTATCAGCACCAGTTTTGCAAAGACTTTCTCAAAGAAAGCAGCAGCTAAAATAAATATGTTCAGGCAAAAACAAACAATGTATTTGAAGAGGATTTTATCTCAACTCTTGTGAAATTCCTGCGTTATATACAGCATAAGCTTGAAAAGTATGGGAAGACAAATAAAAAATATAGAATTTCTCTTTCCCTTTTACCTAAATAGCTGTCTGATAATTTTGAGGAACGGAAATGCTTTAGTAGCTCCAGATAAAGTGAACACCATAGACCTACACTGTGGGCTGTACTTACCTAGTCAGATTAAATTATGCAAGTCCAAGCTTTTGTCTGTGATATATTTTGCTCTACAGATGGTTATGTAGTCATTCAAGTAATCCCCAACTTAAATTTTAAAAAATATATATATAGGCCTTCCTGAAGCTACATATAAAAATGAGACAATCTTAGTCGATGAAAGTGAAATATCATCAGTATATATGGATTGTCTGAGACCTACCAAGAATTTATATACATAATAAAAATTAAGATGAAGTACCACAGTTAATGTCAAAACGAATCAATTTTTTGTTAAAAATAATACGCTAGCAATAAGGTGAACATCACAGAGCCTTATGTTGGCATAAAAGCTAACACTGACAATACACCATGTTGTTTCGTGAATTGAGTAAATTCCATAAGAAACATTATGGTGAATCCTAGGGGAAATGCTAGACAAAGAGAAAAACTACAATGCATCAAATTGCTGAGAAGATAGGTGACACGAGCAAGAGACGATTACGAAGTCTAAGGCAAAGGATGGGAAGACCAAAATTAAAATGCTAGCGCTTACATAATAAAAATCACTTGTCATTTCATGCCCATTTTTTAGTGCCAAAAATTTTAAAAGTGTCTTAGGAGGTGATTTTATATTATCAATAGGTTTTTTACAATACATCCTAGCCTAAGGGCACTGAGTATAGTGAAATGATTGTGGTATCACATACATCAACACTGGTCTCCCGTCCCAGTTAGCAAATTCAGAATAATATGTTTGATCGCCGTTTGAAGGTTTTGACATAGGAGTCAAGTCATCTTTCCCAAAATGAATAGAAATTGCACGCTTTATGGGGTCAAAACTAACCTTAACATCTTGCTTAAATGCCATTTATTCTTTATATCTAGCGAAAAAAGGCATAATGTTCACAGCATGTTTGCCAACTACGTTAAGGGCAGTGTATGTGAGATAGACCTTTGCCTTCGTCTGTAGCTTCTCGGCAAATGCAAGATACTGCTTCAAAGTATACTCTTTCACGTTCCCCATCGCGGCCATCATAGCCTTTTTATCAACAAAGATTGCATCAGATCTAATTATCACTGATAGCAACAAGCACAGAGCAAAAGACATTAGCCTTTTGCTCTTCTAACCTATCCTTAATCCCACCTCATCGGACATGAAAGGCGCGACATCCGGCGCGTAGGCAGCTAAAACAGCGGACGCCGTCGCCGGCCCCACTCCCTTCAGCACCGTAAGCTCCGAGACGGCCTTAGAGAGGTCCGGGAGCGCCGCGAACGCCCTCCGCGAGGCGGAGTCCACCGACGCTTCGTCCAGCGACGACACGTAATCCAGCAACCGAGGCCTAAAATTCGAAGGCATCAATGAGCAATAGGAGGATAAGAAAGACAGGAATGGTAGTAGAACCTCCATTTGCCTCGGGAGAGCTTCCACTGCATGAGGCGGCGGAGTTCCGGCTTGGTGAGGAAGGGGCGGGGTTCCCTGCGGCGGAGGAGGACGGGGAGCTCTGCCCGGTAGAAGGCATCGAGGGGGAGGAGGTCAGGCTTCCGGAGGAGGGCGAGGCGGCCCTCGTAGGCAGAGAGCGACTCACTCCACGCACCGACGTCGCGGGTCGAGAACTCCATTGTGGCGGTGGGGTTTCCTGCGGCTTGGCCGTGCCCGTCCCAACTTTATAAATAATATATATTTACCTTGTTTAACAGACGAATTCCGAAAAAATATCTTCTCTAAATTTTCATGTAGCGCATGTATTTTAAAGAATTTCGAATAATTTTTTTTAAAATAATCATGCTGCCGGTTCATCCCGTCTCTCTCAATCTAGCTCGTACAACATCATACGTTTATTGAAACCTAACAACCTACGATAACGATGCTCATCGGGAACCGATGAAGGGCTGTCCTATAGGGGAACGATTAGCCCTGTTGTGGTGAAGAGAACGATCTGATCCATAACGGAGAAGGGTAGTCAACCTTCACGCAAGATTGTAGATGGAGGGAGGTGACTAGCCCTCATGCAAGGCTACAAGCGGAGGAGGGTTGGCCTCATGAATAACAAAGGGAGACAACTAACCCTTGAGCAAGGGCTACAAGTGGAGGGGGTAACTTTGCATATGTTGGGAGGGGTGATCAATTCTTGCATAAGACTTATATATAGATAGGGATGAACCCGGTAGAAGGGGGCTGCAAGCGATGATAGGCCCTCACACAAGCGAAGGGCGATGACAAGATGGCAGAAGTGATAACGGGTATGGCAAAAGAAGGATTTTTTTTTTATACCACTAGGGATGCTATTTTAAATTTTTTCAAAGAAGTGACACTAGAAATTTTAAAATGTTGAGGCTTTTTCGAATTTGTTTAAATCAAGTTTTTATACTCTTTAATTGAATTTGAAATTATTTTAATTGAGTAATTTTTCAAAAAAAGTCAGGTATTTTATCAAAAAATATCCCTCCAATAAGGTTTTATCGGATGGTGCCCCTTATGTTTATTTTTTTACTAGGGGCACAGATTTTTTCATAGTTGGATCAAAATATCCTTTATAAAATCAAATAATGATAGATAATATTTGTTGATGCTATTTGACTTGGGATTTTTGGTCAAAATATTGTTTATTTGATATAAAACGAATCAGAATGGTTCAAAATAAACCAATTATTTGATTTGTTAAATTTAGGTTTAAATTGGCCCTTGTATTTCTCCCCAATTACATTGTTAAACCTCATTTGTTGTTGTTGACTTTCTTGCCATTGGTCATGATCATCGACAATAGGAGTGATGTTGCCCAACCTAGCAATTGAAGGAGTTGTAGTCGTCGCCTTCCCATTGGGCCTCAATGGTCACACGATAGTCTTTGCTGATGGGAAAGGAGGTTGTCATCGTCACCCCAATGAGTATTAATAGTCATAATCATTGCTATTGAGATACGAGGTCATCCTTGCCTTTTCCACTCAGCCTTAGTGGTTATGGTCAACGTCACCAATGAGGCATGAGGTCCTCGTCATCTTCTCCCCAAGTAGTATTACACTTAAGTTATACTCGATCACAGTGCAACATTGTCCAATGGTAGTGGTATTGTCTATATCCAATGGTTTATCGAGCACTAGTGATGGTACTACTCAAACAAGTGATGGTACCACCTAGAACTATAATACCCTATTTAAAAGTTTTAATTCCTGAAATCATCAATAATTAAAAATAAAAAATGATACTAAAACATTATAATGATTTTAAATAGTTATAAAGAAGTTTAGATAGGTCTAGTGAAACTTTCTTTAGTTACACTCGTGTTATACTCTAGTTACTAACACGAGAGTGTCTAATTTACTAAATCAACTCGTGTAAATCTTATTGATCATATAGTATTCTCTATAACCCATAATGCTTATCTCATAGCCTTTAATCTAGACCTCTTAAAAGTATAAGCCTATAAGCCAAATAAGTTGCAAGCCCATTTTTCAAACCTGTAGATGACCCAACTTAATTGGATAGCCTGAATTGATTGCTAAAGAGTTCAGAGGCTTACCTTTATAAGTTGAAAAAGCTCAGCCTCTTAACTTTCCAACTGTTTCATTAATAGATGATCCGATGAGTAGATTCAAAGGGAAAGTTAATTCAACTTATCTTCATGACCAAGGAATGTATTAACAAGATTAGTTATTAGCTACAAGTAATAAATTTTGTTATTTCATGCGTTATTATTTATTTTAATATTTTAGAGCTAGAAATAGTTTAGGATTTGATTGTTTTTGCAGAAACTCTTTAAGTTCTTTCTTTTAACTCTGTATCTTTTTGGTTTACCATAGAGTAGTGGGTTTAGTCTTTGTATCTCTTAGATATTTTCTTCAGTGATGAGTCTTTTTTTAAAGTTCTGTATCCATGTTTAATTATCCGTAGGATGGTGAGTTTATGTATCCTTTTATAATTTTAAACTTAGTGAATCTAGTTATCTCCATTTCAAAAGTGTTTCTAGCAAATACAACTATCAACCTTTCAAATTTCATTCCTCATTATCCTAACATAGTTTAGCATCAAAGCGAAAGACTAGAGATTATTGCAAGGCAAAATGGAAAAGATGCAATTAGTCTCGTATTGGCCATGAAGATGACGTCGAGTCCTTGCGGTTACAGCTACAAAGATTGTTGTATAGTCTATAAGAAAAGGATGAAACCACTTAAGAACTTCAAAGAAGAAATAGCCAACATGAAAATTATTGAATCTCGTATTTTGACGATGAAACCAATTGATAATTGTGTTTATGTTTTAATCTGTGTTTTGAGTGACGCAGGATGCTTCGATCAGGATGAGACAATTAAAGCAGAAAAAATCATGTTGTGCTAGAGGAAAATATGTCAGAAGATTGGATGTCGGGGCAGAGGAACGGTCGACGTATCGACAGAAGGCTTCAGGCCATAGATTCGGGCATCGGGCCAAGAAGAGCGAATATTGCGCCAAGGATATCAGAGTTGCGAAGTCAACTGGCCGATTGGGCAATAGGCCGCAAGAGAGGATGATACGCCGAAGAATCGGACGAAGCGTCGAGGGACCAATGACATGCCAGACAACTTAATTAATACTTAGTATTAATTGTCTATATCGAAGTATATTTTATATGTGAAGGATTAACTACGATAGCAAGACATGAAGCAAAATGAAGTCTCGGAGTTAAGGACGCGATTACGTTGGGAGTTCGAGAGTTCGTCGGAAGTCCGGATGTTCATTGAAAGTTCTGGAGGAACCAGCCGAGAAGTCTCAGAGCTTGCTAGAGAAGCTCGTCGGAACTCGCCAAGAAGATCATTGTGCAATCTAGGAGTTTACTGGAATTTCACCGGAAGCTCGTTTGAAGAATAGAATTACGGAATTGTTTAGATTAGATTATGTCTTAGGAATCATAGTTAGCACATAATTAGGTTTGGATTTGGGCCAACCCAATTAGGGGCCAACTAGGCCCATGTAAGAACTGTGTTGGGCCCAATAAAAGGCCCAAATAGTACCCCAAGAAGTCTCACCATCATGACATAGTCTTCGAGACTATGTCAAGCGATGGTACCGCTAGTCTAGGCGATTGTACAGTCAGTCTGGGCGGTGGTACTGCCCAGCACTGCCCCCTAAGTGGTGGTACCGCCAGCCTGAGTGATGGTACCACCCAGGGTAGTGTCAGTTACACTAACACTGTGTTACGAACTTAGTTGGTTTTGCCTAAGTCGCGTGGCACCCTTGCGTGTCCGTCCGCAAAGGTCAGCCTCCCCGAAGCCTCTCTTGTCCCTTAGGACCCACAAAAGAGAGAACGGGTTAGAGAAAACGCCTCATTCGGGATCCACAAGCAAACATCTCTGAAAACACTTCATAGACAATGCAAATTACAAACAGACTTTACAAGCTCTGAACAGTTGCACAACAAAGGGTAAAATGATCCAGTATAGACCGAAAATCTCTCACACGTGACCGAAGATCTCCCATGGGACTCACTAGTACTTACGTTCGAACTTTTCCCTTGGTGGAACCCAGCCCCCATATGCTGATGACCAAGGTTTTCATTCGATGCAAAATTCGATGCACGCACGGAAGACCTGCCTCTACAGTACCATGGCCTTCACTCCTTGAATCCATAGCCCTTCTTACCGTCATGTTGTTCACCGAAGTGGAGCTTCCAATAGCTCCTGATTATACATCCGTATGATCTAGTCCCTCGCGGGACTATGTCATGTGTATCACATTGCCACGAACTATTCCACCACGGACTATGATCTAGTCATCTGTCACGGACTTAGCTGGTTTTGCCTAAGTCGTGCGGCACCCTTACTTGTCCGTCCGTAAAGGTCAGCCTCCCCGAAGCCTCCCTTGTCCCTTAGGACCCACAAAAGAGAGAACGAGTTAGAGAAAACGCCTCATTCGGGATCCGCAAGCAAATATCTCCAAAAACACTTCAAAGACAATGCAAATTACAAACAGACTTTACAAGCTCTGAACAGTTACACAACAAAGGGTAAAATGGTCCATTATAGACTAAAAATCTCTCACACGTGTCCACATGACACAACCTTTATTTACAAGCCTGAAGCGGCCACCAACCCAACTAAAATAGGACTATTAAGCCTTCGGCCGTCCTTCTACATGCTGTACAAAGTATAAACATATCAAAAGACATGGATATACATAAGCATTTCATTAAACATCTTGTTTAGAAGTTTGTCCGTGACATTCTCCCCCACTTCTTCCTTCGACGTCCTCGTTGAAGCCTTTGCCGACACTACAACTCCTCGCCTTTGCTGAGTCTTCAATCTTCTACTCCAGCTACAATGCGCCTCTTGGCTCCCAACTGCTCTCCGCTGTTGTTTTTGAGTAGTCGAACCTTTGATCCGCCATGCTGCTTCTACTCACCAATGACTCTAACTCTGGTGTGGGGTTGGCTGAGTTGTGTTGGTCCTTGTTGATTCCTACGAATCCTCCAAATAAAGGAAAAGACCATCCTTACTACGCTAGTCTCTTAAATGCCTCATGCTGCTGGGTGGATGCTTGTTGGAGCTTTAACGAGCATCGTCTCGCAAACTTCTGAAGTTTTGGATCCTTCCTCCACAAAATTTGCTCATTGACTCTTCTTTCACTTAGTTGTCACATCCAAGTAGGTTCGCATTACTTCCGCTTTCGATTGGCATTTCGTTGGGAAATAAAGCGGACAATCTACTCTCAGTAGCACTGATCACCATTGGTGAGGATTTGACAACTATTATCTTCCATTATCTTTGAAGGGTCTTTGAACTTGTGCAGAGCTCCTCTGCTGGATAGATAAGATAATTGGGGTACTCGGTTTCACCCATTCTCTTAAGGGTTGAGAAGACAAAGGTTACTTGACATCGCCCGCCTCCTCGAGGTTGTACTCCATGCATCGAGCTGGTTACTAGCCTTCACCTACTCTTTGCTCACACTTCTGAAGCACTTGAAGTGTTTGCACTCCTTGTGTTGAGTTAGTTACTGTGATTCACCTTCTCAATGCCATCGAACTTCTGGAATGCAAGAAGTTTTCACCCCAACTTGGAGTAATTCTCTCATAGGTTTGGTCGCCTCTGGGATTGTACCGCCTTCTCCATCAACCCTGCCACCTACTCCACTGAGTAGCAAAGGTACAGCACCATGTACTGCCTGCTTTGTTCCTTGGTTATGCACTCTTGCATGACCCGAAGTCCTTCACTTCCAGCTATCTTGATGAGAAGCTCATTGACACCGGTCTTACGAAGTTCCTCGGCCTCTGCCCTTCAGCCTTGTCTCGATACTTGGAGATTGCCTCTGCATGCTCCACCTCCTCGGCCCCTTTCACGACCAAGCGCTCTCCCTCCATGAGAGCAAGGGATCAATGACTTTCACGGAAGTCCCGCCTCTACGGTACCATGGCGCTGCATGCCCATGGCCCTACTATCCGTCGCCTCGCATCTGCATCCCTCTTCTTCATGATCAGTAGATATGTCTCCATGGCACTCCTCTGAGTCCACCTCCATTCTAACTGATGCTTGATTTTGGGTAGCTAAGTCCCTTTGGACTCGTCATCGCTTCCTCGCCCCTTTCGACCCCCTGCTTCAACACCTCTGTGTTCTCCAAGCAACTCCCTCTTGGTCGATGAAAAGATAGACTGTAACTCCCATGCATAGCCTCTGCCATCGCATTATAGGGTTTGTGTTGGGAAATAATTGGGGGCGACATCATATGCGCAGCGGAAGAACAAGAAAACAAAAATCCCCGATTCCCAAAAAGATGTTCGTCGTCGTGCGAAGATTGGTGCGCAAAAATCCGCAAAACATAAAACTGCGTATAGAGATTGTGTTACCTAGGGAGATCGTATATCCCTGTTTCCTTGCAGATCCTTAGGAGAGGGTGAAGGAGGTCAAGCGTCCTCCTCTCTAGCGGTGATCCACACAGCAGGGTTGCGACGACGCTCCTCAAGACTCCAGGCCTACTCTGAGGTGGAGAGGGAGAGGAGAATAGGAAAGGCAAGTAAAGACTCTAGCCTATGAGGCTGTGAATCCCTCCTATTTATAGAGATCCCGTGTCAAACCCTAATGGGTCCTTCCCTAGTGGGTATTGGATCTGCATCCAATAAGACAAGGGGTCCGTCGGATATCTCATATCCGAACCTCTACTCATCGCAATGCCTACCATATGTGTGTGACCCTCTAGGCATAATATCGAGCTGGTCGTGAGTCATACCTGTCAGAACTCCTTCTAACTCAGTGAATTATTATCTCTGTAATAATTCACTTGACTCATCGACTACGGACGTACTAGGCCACTACGCCGTAGTCCCCAGACGATACAAGGGAATCCAATCCATTGGACCTGTCTGTCCTCAGTTACCATGTACCTATAGTCCCTCATCCATCTAATATCCCAGAGACCGTATATCGAGCATGGTGCTGTCAGACCCATACGGTTTCTACTCGAGTCTCGCTCTAATCGGATTCTCCCGGAAAACTCTTTCTCTCTCAACTCGAATGACCCTGGCCAGGGATTTGTTTGAGCAAGAACACATAGGATATTCCTCTCATGACGCCGAGAGTGGATGATCCTCTATTGACACTCAATAGCCCTCGTAAGGTCGACTACCACTCCCAATGACCAGCTGTACTAGATCTGGGGACAGCCAAACCTATAAGTCTGGTATCAAAGAGTGGAGCACTCATACAGGACATCCTTGGTGTCTCAAGTCTAAGGACCAGATACACCACTAGGACTACGGAATCGCTGTTTGACAATAAGGCATCATCAACCATCCAGTATTCTGTAAGCGGATCAATCAGTGAACTCATTCTCCAATGAGCACCTGTACTGTATCCCTAGTGTCCCTACACGAGCAGCTATGAGACCAGGTGCATCCATCATATGGACGGGTATACAGCACACCAGTCTATCCGGTTATCACGATGTCCCTCTCGAGTAACCTATGACCGGGATTATTTAGGATATGTGTTTAAAGGTGAATCGATCTCATTATCGTGATCTCATCACGATCCGATTCCCATTGCACAAATCCAAGGACATCACAATATATATATATGTATTTATGCAATAGTTATAAAGTGATATACGCCAAAATATAATAAGCAAAAAGATTCTGTATAAAGTCACACGTGCCATCACTCACGTGATTGGCTTGCTGGGCACCTATGACTAGCAATCTCTCACTTGACCTAAAGTCAATCACCTATGTGTCTGATCCCCATCAGACTCCTGTGACGCTCAAAGATAATCTGAGACAACGGCTTTGTCAGTGGATCTGCAATGTTATCTTCGGATGGAACTCTTTCCACTGCTACATCTTCTCGGGTTACGATCTCTCTTATAAGCTGGAACCTCCTCAGAACACTTCTGATGAGACCCGGGTTCCCTTATTTGAGTAATCACCCCATAGTTGTCGCAATATAAGGAAGTCGACTTGTCGCTATCTGTATCGACTCCCAAATCTGTGATGAACTTCTTCACCCAGACTCCCTCCTTTGCTGCATCCGATGCAGCAATGTACTCCGCCTCTGTGGTCGAGTCAGCAGTGGTATTTTGTTTGGAACTCTTCCAGCACACTGCTCCTCCATTCAAGGTGTACACATACCCTGAATTCGACTTGCTATTATCGACATCAGACTGAAAAATTTGAGTTAGTGAAGCCTTCAACCTTAAGGCTATTACCTCCATATACTAGTAAAAGATCCTTAGTCCTTCTCAAGTACTTAAGGATACGCTTTACTACTTTCCAGTGCTCCAAGCCTGGATCCGCCTGATACCTGCTCGTGACACTCAGAGCATGCGCTATATCAGGCCTAGTACATAGCATGGCATACATGATAGACCCTATTGCTGAGGCATAAGGTATCATATTCATGTTTGCCTTTTGGAATTTTCCATGCCAAACCTTTTGACAATGGTTTCTATGTACTTGGACTGGGACAAGCCAAGCATCCTCTTGGATCTATCTCTATAGATTCTAATCCCCAAGATATAGGATGCTTCCCCTAAGTCCTTTATGGAGAAGTGTCTAGATAACCAAGTCTTTACTGTGGATAGCATTCCTACGTCATTCCCAATGATGAGGATGTCATCCACATATAACACCAAAAAGGTGATAGCGCTCCCACTTACCTTCCTGTACACACAAGGCTCATCTTCGTTCTTAACGAAGTCATAAGATCTGATTGACTCATCAAATCTTATGTTCCAACTTCGGGAAGCTTGCTTTAGTCCATAAATGGATCTAAGCAACCTACACACCTTATCTGGGCAGTTCTTGGACACGAATCCCTCAGGTTGCATCATATATACTTCCTCCTCGAGGTTCCCATTGAGGAATGCGGTTTTTACATCCATCTGCCAGATCTCATAATCATAGTGTGCTGCAATAGCCAATAGAATTCTGATGGATTTTAGCATTGCTACGAGTGAGAAGGTTTCGTCGTAGTCAACACCTTGCCTTTGACGATACCCCTTAGCCACTAGCCTTGCTTTATAGGTCTCTACCTTTCCATCTACTCCGATCTTTTTCTTAAAGATCCACTTGCAACCGATGGGTACAATACCTTCGGGCGCATCAACTAGGTTCCAAACCTTATTGGAGTACATAGAATCCATCTCAGAATTCATGGCTTCTTGCCACTTCCCGGAGTCTATACTCATAATAGCCTCCTCGTAGGTCTGAGGATCAATATCCTCAACATCCTCTCCTCTAATATGTCCCACAAATCTTTCAGGAGGATGAGATACTCTATCAGACCTGCATAAAGTTGAAACTTGTGTATTAGGTACCTGAACAGACTCGGGCTGTAGAGTGGTGCTTGAGCTTGGTTCTCTAACTTCGCTCAACTCTATCATTCTCCCACTGTCTCCGCCAAGAATGTGTTCCTTCTCAAGGAACACTGCTCTCTTAGCTACAAAGACCTTTTTATCCTCGGGATGATAGAAGTAATACCCACAAGTTTCCTTGGGGTACCCCACAAATATGCATCGCTCTGTCCTTGATTCTAACTTATCGGGGTTGTGTCTTTTAACGTGGGTTGGGCAGCCCCAAATCTTAACAACCTTAAGATCAAGCTTCTTCCCTTTCCATATCTCATATGGTATAGACACTACCGACTTAGTTGGAACTCTGTTCAGAAGGTAAGCTACGGTTTCTAGGGCATATCCCCAGAATGAGATGGGTAGGTCAGCGAAACTCATCATGGACCGTACCATATCTAATAATGTACGATTTCTCCTTTCAAAGACACCATTGAGCTGAGGTGTGTAAGGAGGTGTCCATTGGGATAATATCCCATGGTCCTTGAGGAACTAAGTAAACTCTGTACTTAAGTACTCACCTCCTCGATCTGATCGAAGAGTTTTGATACTCTTTCCGGTCTAGTTCTCCATCTCATTCTTATACTCTCTGAATTTCTCAAAGGCCTCGGACTTGTACTTCATTAAGTACACATATCCATACCTTGAGAAATCATCAGTAAATGTAATGAAGTAGGAGTAACCTCCAATGGCATGAGTTGACATGGGTCCACATACATCACTATGTATGAGTTCCAACAACTCAGTAGCTCTCTCTCTAGTTCTACTAAATGGAGATTTGGTTAGTTTTCCACGAATGCAAGGCTCACAAGTTGCATATGACACATAGTCGAATGGATCTAGATATCCATCATTTAGCAACTTTTGAATCCTTCTTTCATGGATGTGGCCTAGCATACAATGCCACAGGTATGCACTGTTCACCTCATCTCGTTTCCTCTTAGACACATTTACATTCATGATATGTGGAGTAGTGTCTAACATAAATAAACCATTATGCAATGTTCCTTTCGTGATGATCTTATCATCTAATAATATTAAACAACCATTGTTCTCAAAAACAAATTTATATCCACTAATTGTTAAACATGAAATGGAGATAATGTTTTTGATAATAGAAGGAACAAAATAACATGCATCTAATGCAATAAAAGCTCCACTAGGCAGATGTAAGGCGACCTCGCCAACAGCTACAACAACAACTTTTGCTCTATTACCCATCTTGAGGTCCATCTCGCCTCTTTCAAGTCTCCTAGGCCTTGTCAGAACCTACAACGAATTGCATATATGATAAGCACTACCGGTATCCAATACCTATGTGTTATCATAAGATTCTAACAAATGAAGACTGATCATGAATGTACCTAAAGCTTCATCAAGCTTTTGTTTCGCCCTTTCTGCAAGGTACTCTTTGCAGTTTCTCTTCCAGTGCCCATCTTTACCATAGTGGAAGCACTAGCCTTTGTCCTTTGTTGGGTCTTTCTTAACAACCTTTGCTTTACCTTGTTTGCCCTTGCCCTTTCCCTTCTTAAGGGACCTTTCTGCTTTCCTTTTCTTTCTGGTCTCACTAGTGTAGAGAACTGGCTTCTCTTTCTTAATAGTACTCTCTGCCTCCCTCAACATATTGAGGAGCCCTGGGAGAGTCACCTCAAGCTTGTTCATATTAAAATTCATTATGAACTGTGAAAAGGAATCTGGTAGGGACTGGAGCACAATGTCCACACACAAGTTATCCTCTAGGACCATTCCTAGACCTGTGAGTTTCTCTATCCACTCAATCATCTTTAGGACATGGTTCTGAACCGGTGTCCCCTCAGTCATCCTAGCGCGGAAAAGGCTCTTGGATATCTCATATCGTTGAGTCCTTCCCTGTTCCTCAAACAATTTGCGGACATGTAGGAGAATGGATCTGGCATCCATCTTTTCCTGTTATCTCTGTAACTCTGGAGTCATAGAGCCCAACATATAGCACTGAGCAAGAGTGGAGTCATCAATGTACTTCACGTAGCGAGCGATCTCATCCTCGCTTGCCCCTTCTTCGGGCGTAGGCATCACTGTATCAAGGACGTACACGATTTTCTCCGCTGTGAGAACAATTCTCAAGTTACGGAGCCAATCCGTATAATTTGGACCGGTGAGGCGGTTGACATCAAGTATGCCACGTAAGGGATTTGAAAGCGACATTTTTCTGAAAATAAAGATGTAGCAGAAATGAATAACATGCAGATTTTGCAAGAAATAAACTATCAAGATATGGACTTCTATCTTAATATGCTCCCACTATTTTACTATCGAGTCACGCGACACCCTCAGCACGTGAAACGGAAGTCTCCGGCAGACTTCTAGTGGGGATCAGGATCCAATCAGCGTCTTAGTGTAACCTCGAGGGACTCAACCAATCACACTAAGCCTAAAAGGTAGGCAACTCTTGCCGATCACACTCCTTGTGATTCCCGTCCTGTTCGACCTCCGAATCACCATGGCCTCGAGGGACTCGACCAACCATGATGCTCGGTTAAGTCAACACCTTCGTTACAAGATGAGTCTGATTTGATGATATACCCTCGAGGGACTCGACCAAGCATACCATGCCCTCAGGTCACCGGTGACATCTCTATGTCATAAGCAAGATAGCGAATCGCAATATAGGTGAGTCTTGAGGGACTCGACCAACTCAACCTACACCGGGAATCGGTTCCTACTCATAACGATGGAAGGCCACGTGGGTCAATCTAATTGCCTCACATTTACCGACTTAATATTATCGAGAGATGTTTCTATGATTTGGTCTCCTAATATGACATGTCACACATATATATATTTAATATATATCTACATCGCATGTAAATATATATACATATCTAGTATGTGTGTAAGCAATCACATCAAATGATCATGGACCACAACCTAATATGATTAGGCCCGAGCCAATAGGCCTAATCACTCACATCAAGATCTATGTGTGCAACGGTGCATCTCCATGCCCTGTGATCGTCCATCTCGTCCTCGTCGGTTCCGTCGACATCTTGATGCATCTCCATGCATCACGATCGTCCGTCTCGTGGGTCCCGCTATCGCATCCATGCTCCCGCTGCGCCTCCTCATGTGATTACAACTTAATCATAGGCACGCAGGCCCGACAATAAACGAGAAATATAATTGAGGTTCGCAGACCTCAATAATAATAATCACAAGTACACACATCACACGATCCATGATCATCCGTCCACACATCATACATCACATGTATAAATAATCATCATCATGTAGGACTACTAGATAATAATAAAAATAATAATCAACTAAACCTTTTAATTAATTAATATTTTATGAAATCAGGGATATATAGGGAATTTCTTAATTCTTAAGGGTATTTTCATAATTTTGACAAAAGACAGAAACTGGAATTTCTCAAATTCACAGGGGCAAAACTGTCTTTTTGCCCAAAAACCTAATTCCCTCTTTCTGCTGCCGCTGCCACCGCCGCCACCCTGCTGGCGGCGGCCTGTGCGGCGGGGCGAGGGCGCTGCCCTCGCCTGCAGGCGGCACGCCCGCTGGCGGCGCTGCCGCTGCAGGTGGGCTCCCCCTTCGGGCGTCGCTGCCTCCGCAGGCGGTGCTGTCCCGCCAGGAGGCCGCCCCTGTGGGGGGGGGTTTCGCCCGCGGGAGCAGCGGCGGCAGGCGCCGTTGCCCTGCGGCGCCTCTGCCCGTGGGCTGCCAGCCCCGCCAGCAGCAAGCCTGCTGCAAGCAGACCGCCGGCCGGCTGCTGCAGGCACAGCGCTTGCGTATGCGCCGGCGCTGTGCTGCCTGGCTGCGGCTACCGCTGCAGGTGGCTGCAGGCATGCAGATCGAGGGCAGCAACTGTTGCTGCCCTTCCTCGCTTTTGCGTCAACGATTTTGACGTCAAAATTCTTCCTAAACACAATACACGCAGTTCAAAACCAATCATTCGCACGAACAACCTGGCTCTGATACCACTGTTGGGAAATCATTGGGGGCGACATCATATGCGCAGCGGAAGAATAAGAAAACAAAAATCCCCGATTCCCAAAAAGATGTTCGTCGTCGTGCGAAGATTGGTGCGCAAAATCCGCAAAACACAAAACTGCGTATAGAGATTGTGTTACCTAGGGAGATCGTATATCCCTGTTTCCTTGCAGATCCTTAGGAGAGGGTGAAGGAGGTCAAGCGTCCTCCTCTCTAGCGGTGATCCACACAGCAGGGTTGCGACGACGCTCCTCAAGACTCTAGGCCTACTCTGAGGTGGAGAGGGAGAGGAGAATAGGAAAGACAAGCAAAGACTCTAGCCTATAAGGCTGTGAATCCCTCCTATTTATAGAGATCCCGTGTCAAACCCTAATGGGTCCTTCCCTAGTGGGTATTGGATCTACATCCAATAAGACAAGGGGTCCGTCGGATATCTCATATCCGAACCTCTACTCATCGCAATGCCTACCATATGTGTGTGACCCTCTAGGCCCAATATCGAGCTGCCCGTGAGTCATACCTGTCAGAACTCCTTCTAATTCACTCGACTCATCGACTACGGACGTACTAGGCCACTACGCCGTAGTCCCCAGACGATACAGGGGAATCCAATCCATTGGACTTGTCTGTCCTCAGTTACCATGTACCTATAGTCCCTCATCCATCTAATATCCCAAAGACCGTATATCGAGCATGGTGTTGTCAGACCCATACGGTTTCTACTCGAGTCTCGCTCTAATCGGATTCTCCCGGAGAACTCTTTCTCTCTCAACCCGAATGACCCTGGCCAGGGATTTGTCTGAGCAAAAACACATAGGATATTCCTCTCATAACGCCGAGAGTGGATGATCCTCTATTGACACTCAATAGCCCTCGTAAGGTCGACTACCACTCCCAATGACCAGTTGTACTAGATCTGGGGACAGCCAAACCTATAAGTCTGGTATCAAAGAGTAGAGCACTCATACAGGACATCCTTGGTGTCTCAAGTCTAAGGACCAGATACACCACTAGGACTACGGAATCGCTATTTGACAATAAGGCATCATCAACCATCCAGCATTCTGTAAGCGGATCAATCAGTGAACTCTGTTAGGATCGAGAGCACTAAGAGGGGGGGGGTGAATTAGTGCAGCGGAAATCTTACAGCAATTTAAAAGCTAAAGCTGCGTTCGTCCGATAAAAAATGATTTCGATACAAAAGCAGAATCACAGTGCAGTTTGCGTCTAAGCGCAGTTTTGCGTCTAAGCGCAGTTTGCGTCTAAACACAGTTTGCGTCTAAGCGCAGTTTGCGTCTAAGCACAGTTTGCGTCTAAGCGCAGTTTGCGTCTAAACTCAGTTTTACGTCCAAACGCAGTTTTACGTCAAAACGCAGTTTTACGTCTAAACGCAGTTTTGCGTCTAAACGCAGTTTTACGTCTAAACGCAGTTTTACGTCTAAACGCAGTTTTGCGTCTAAACGCAGTTTTACGTCTAAACGTAATTTTACGTCTAAATGTAGTTTTGCGTCTAAAAGCAGTTTTGAACCTTGAAAAGCGTTTTACGTAGAAAGCAATTTGCAGTTATAAATGGAATCCGAATGTAAGCGTAAACTGCAGTGTGAAGATCGTACGAAAACACGATTTACGTTTGAATGCAGATTCTGAAAGATCAGAGCTTAAAAACTCGTTCGTAAAGGCGCTGAGGGCAGTAGCAATGTAGGAGGTTTGCAGTAATGATAAAGTGCTCAAGGTAAAAGCAAACCAGAGATTTAGAGTGGTTCGGTCAGTCTTGACCTACTCCACTTTTGGCTTCCTCCTCCGACGAGGTCACCGACGTCAACTAGCTGCCTTCCTTCAATGGGCGAAGGCTAACTGCCCTTTTACAGTTTCTCTCCTTTTGACAGGCTCAGGAGACAACCTTTACAGATCCTTTCTCTCCTCTCTTTACAACTCAAGACTTGAAGAACAGAAGGAGGAGAACTTTAGGACTTTACACAAATTTGAGCTCTTAGAATCACTGAAAAGATCAAGAATTCGGTGTGGATCTGTATCTTTTCAGTGCTGAATGGGTGGGGTATTTATAGGCCCCAACCCAGTTCAAATTTGGAGCTCAAAACGATCAAATCGATCAAATCCCAGAATTCTGGGATCAGGCGGTTGCACCTCTTGACTGGAGAGGTGGCACCGCCTGGCAGAGCTCGAAGACTGAGCTCAGGCGATTGCTTCTCTCTGCCAGAGCTCGAAGACTGAGCTCGGTGATTGCATCACCTGGCAGAGCTCGAAGACTGAGCTTGGTGATTGCATCACCTGGCAGAGCTCGAAACTGAGCTCGGTGGTTGCATCACCTGGCAGAGCTCCAAACTGAGCTCAGGCTGATGCACCTCTCTGCCAGAGCTCGAAGACTGAGCTCGGTGGTTGCATCGCCTGGCGGAGCTCGAAACTTGAGCTCTGGCGGTGCTACCTCTTGGCAGAGGAGGTTGCACCGCCCAGTCTAGCTCGAAGACTGAGCTCTGGGCGGTTGCACCTCTCGGCTGGGGCGGTTGCACCTCCCAGCCTCGCAGCCCTGGCGGTTGCACCTCCTGGCTGGGGCGGTTGCACCTCCCAACCCCCACAGCCCAGGCGGTTGCACCTCCTGGCTGGGGCGGTTGCACCTCCTGGTGCAATCAGGGTCCGAATGGTTCACTCCATTCGGCCCACTTTGAATCTTTTCAGGGGCCCAATTGCCCCAAGATTAAGCTAATGGGATCACCTCCCATTTTCATGCTTAATCATCATGCTAACTACGATTAACTCTAAGACAACTTCTGCAGCTTTGCTCCGATGCGTCAATCGCTTCTTCCGGCGAGTTTCCGGCCAACTTCCGTCGATCAACCGATAACCCTCGGTGATCCTTCTGCGGACATCCGGCATACTCCTGGACTTTGCGACGATCCACTTGGCGAGTTCCGACGAGCTTCGCTTGGCAAGCTTCTGGACTTCTCGGATCTGTCCTCGCTGAACCTCCGACGACCGTCCGAACTTCCGTCGAACTCTTGAACTCCCAACGTGATCATGATCTTGACTCCAGCGCAACACCTGCTGCTTGTCTTACTCTTATCGTAGTTAATCCTGCACACTTAAAACAAAACTTCGATCGAGACAATTAATCCTTAGCAATTAACCAAGTTGTCCGGCATGTCATTGGTCCCTCGACGCTTCGTCTGATTCTTCGGCGCATCGTCCTCTCCTGCGGCCTATTGCCCAATCGGCCAGTTGACTCCGCAACTCCAATATCCTTGGCACAATACCCGCTCTTCTTGGCCCGATGCCCGAGTCCACGGCCCGAAGCCTTCTGTCGATACGTCGACCGATCCACCGGCCCGACGTCCAATCTTCTGACATGTTCCTCCGGCACAACATGATTTTCCTGCTTTAATTGTCTCATCCTGATCAAAGCATCCTGCGTCACTCAAAACGTAGATTAAATCATAAACATATATCAAGTAGTTTCATCATCAAAATACGAGATTCAACAATCTCCCCCTTTTTGATGATGACAACCACTTGATGACGGAGTTAAACTTAACTCCCGGAGTTTAAACAAACTCCCCCTATCAATATGCCATATTGATAGAACCTTGAATTCAACCTGAATTCAAGTCATTGCAATATTCATCATGAATACTTGCAACACATCAACATGAACAAACTTATGCATCACATGTCATGTCATCAACATACTTCTCCCCCTTTGTCATCAACAAAAAGGAGAAGTACCACAATCAAGTGTTTGTGATATTGGTTCAATTCATTGCATGAAAAACATAGTATCAAGTTTTATCATAATGCAATCTTTGGAGCTAGAAGATTTAGCAAGTATTTCATCATGCTTAGAACATTCATGCTATCAAGTTTTAGATATGCAAATTTTATAGCATATGAGATAGCAAGTTCTACATCATGTAAGCTAGCAAATTAGAGATGTTCAAGAAGGCAACTCTTGCTTCTTGAAAATTTTGCTCACTTTGCTAGATGCGCAAGTTAGCATTTTTGCCTCTTTTGAGATAGCAACTTTTTGCTTCTCTTTAGACCAACAAGCTAGCAATTTTTACGATATACAAGTTTCACAATATATAAGCTAGCAAAAATTTCGAAAGCAAATACAAGATAGCTTTCTTGTGTAAGCTCATGATTCTTGCTTCCTATTGCAATGTGCAAATTGCAAGTTTTGCTTCAACTAAGATATTCAAGATAGTGATGTTCAAGAAGACAATTTTTCTTCTTGAAATGAGCAAGTTAGCAATCTTTGCTGCTTAAGATAGGCAAGCAAGCAGTCAAGTTTTTGCATCTTCTTGACTTGTACAAGCTAGCTATCTCCCCCTTTGTCATTGTAAAAAAGGAAGAGAGAATACAGTTTTGTACTTCTTTTTTCCTTTTACAACGATTTCAAAATCATGACAAAGGATGAATAATCAAGTTATGAATGTCAAGACAATTTTTCATCATGAATATTTTATCATTGCATGCATCATTATCATAAGTTAAAGTATTACATGCACGATATCATATCACCATTCATAATTACATTAATGTTTCAATATAGCAATTTCTTCTCAAAATGTGTAACTTGGCACTCATAGCATTTTAGATCATGATTTACATCATATGCAATACATCACATCATAATTAGAAAGCAAGTATTGCATGCATAATTGCACATCATAAATGTTTCATATCATGATGGTATCAATTTTGTCAAATTATATCCTACCATGCATGATCAAAACTTCTCCCCATTTTATCATTGAAAACAAGAAGAAGGTAGGGGTAAGAGCATAAAAGTGTTAAATATTTCAATTATTTCAAGGCATTTACATCATAGATCAAGTCATGATTCATGATTCATCATAAATCAAGTTAGTTTTCAATCATCACATAAGGCATTTAAGGAATTTTTGAAACATAGGAGAATGATTAATTTAAGCACACAATGTTTCAATCCAATCCAAGTCATGAATATCAATGCTTTCATATTGTGAGTATCAATTCATGAATACCACAAGATATTATTTGTGACTTCAATTTTGCAAGATCAATATTATGATTTAAATAAAACTTATTCAAATCAATTCATAATCAAGTCATTAAAATTAATTTCGAGATTCACAAAATATCATGAAATCAAAAGACAAGTTGCATTTCATTTGAAGAACTCCTTTTTGATAAATCTAGGGAGCATAATGAACGATCTTGATTTATAAAGAGCTTCATGTTATAATTATCAAGATCATGATTTTAATAATTATTCTCTTTAGCAAAGAATCACAAAAGCACTTTATTTTTGCATTAGAATTCTCATTGTATTATGATTTATAAATTCTTTTTCTGCACATGAATCATAGGAGATATGTATGTGAAACAAATCTTTGCAAGCAAAGACACTATCATTCATATTTCAAGATGGAATTTATAAGCAGGAATCATTCCATTTTAGAAAAATATTTTTCATAAGTGTATGAGAAAACCCGATTGTTAGGATACCAATTGTTAAGTGAATCCGAAAATGAAATTAGTACTTTCATGCATTCGGATAAGATTTTGCTATAGATTTTCAAGTTCAATTATGAAGATAAAACATGCTCATGATCATAAAAATTTATGTATCCAAAACATATAATTTCCAACATGTTATAGTGTAAAATCATCATGGCAATTAAGTGATTTGAACATTGAATCAAGAATGTCCGAAAAATAATCTTAACACGTTCATGCATTCGAGCACATTTTTGCCATAGTTTTTCAAATATACTCATGAGAATAACACATGCTTATCATTGGCTTAAAACCTCATGCATAAAATTGTTAATCAAAATATTTAATTTCATCATTATGCATTTCTTCAAATCAAACATGATCTTTAATTAAAGTCGAGAAATATCAATGGAAATCAACGTAATACACATTTTTACTTCTTAACCATGATTTCATATTTTCAATCAAGATCATTTTATTTATTTATTATAGCATATGCAATATTATCATTTTCGAAATTACTAGCATGATCATGTAATTTTCAAGAAAATTAATTCTAAACTAAAAAGAAAATACATCATGAAAGCGTCAAGTAATTTCAAAATAAATCAAAGGCATTCTAATTACCTCAACGTCGTAGGCTGTTAAGGCGTAGTTTGCCACCTCGCTTTTGTTGATTTTTTCTTCGTCTTCGGAGGAGCTCGATTCATCCCAACTTTTGTTCTTCTTCTTGCGTTTAAAGCAAGTAGTTCCATTCTTTTTGCTTTTTAATTTTCGTTTCATTTGTAGTTTAAGTTCACCATCACTTGAGCTTATGCTCGAGTGGTCTTCAAATGTTCTATGTCCCAAATCCTTCCTGTTCTTTGGAAGGTTGTTTTGTTCATCATTGTCCTCATCACTTGAGTCATCGCTCAAGTGGCATTCATTTGTCCGGAGTTCCAAATCCTTCCTGTTCTTTGGAAGGTGATTGTGTTCAACATGTTCATCATGTTCATTGTGCACCATTTCGTATGTTATCAACGAACCAATTAGTTCTTCAAGTGGTAAGTTGTTTAGGTTTTTAGCTTCTTGTATTGCAGTTACTTTTGAATTCCACTTCTTAGAAAGAGAACGCAAAATCTTGTTTACGAGTTCAAAATCCGAAAAACATTTTCCAAGAGCTCTTAAACTATTGACGACATCCGTGAAACGGGTGTACATGTCGCCTATAGTCTCGCTTGGTTGCATTCGAAAAAGCTCAAAATCATGCAATAAAAAGTGAACTTTCGAGTCTTTGACTCTACTAGTTCCCTCGTGCGTGATTTCAAGTGTTCGCCAAATGTCAAAAGCCGTTTCGCACGTAGAAATCCGATTGAACTCATTTTTATCCAAAGCGCAAAATAAGGCATTCATAGCCTTTGCGTTTAAAGAAAAATACTTCTTCTCCAAATCCGACCATTCGTTTGTTGGTTTAGAGGGAAGTTGAAAACCGTTTTCAATGATATTCCATAAATCCAGATTTAGAGAAATCAAGAAAACTCTCATTCGAGTTTTCCAGTAAGTGTAGTCCAATCCGTTAAAGAACGGTGGACGAAAGACCGAATAGCCCTCTTGAAGAGCCATTTCTCTCGGGTGTAAATCCGAAATGAGAAATACCCCGCTCTGATACCAATTGTTAGGATCGAGAGCACTAAGAGGGGGGGGGTGAATTAGTGCAGCGGAAATCTTACAGCAATTTAAAAGCTAAAGCTGCGTTCGTCCGATAAAAAATGATTTCGATATAAAAGCAGAATCACAGTGCAGTTTGCGTCTAAGCGCAGTTTTGCGTCTAAGCGCAGTTTGCGTCTAAACACAGTTTGCGTCTAAGCGCAGTTTGCGTCTAAGCACAGTTTGCGTCTAAGCGCAGTTTGCGTCTAAACTCAGTTTTACGTCCAAACGCAGTTTTACGTCAAAACGCAGTTTTACGTCTAAACGCAGTTTTGCGTCTAAACGCAGTTTTACGTCTAAACGCAGTTTTACGTCTAAACGCAGTTTTGCGTCTAAACGCAGTTTTACGTCTAAACGTAATTTTACGTCTAAATGTAGTTTTGCGTCTAAAAGCAGTTTTGAACCTTGAAAAGCGTTTTACGTAGAAAGCAATTTGCAGTTATAAATGGAATCCGAATGTAAGCGTAAACTGCAGTGTGAAGATCGTACGAAAACACGATTTACGTTTGAATGCAGATTCTGAAAGATCAGAGCTTAAAAACTCGTTCGTAAAGGCGCTGAGGGCAGTAGCAATGTAGGAGGTTTGCAGTAATGATAAAGTGCTCAAGGTAAAAGCAAACCAGAGATTTAGAGTGGTTCGGTCAGTCTTGACCTACTCCACTTTTGGCTTCCTCCTCCGACGAGGTCACCGACGTCAACTAGCTGCCTTCCTTCAATGGGCGAAGGCTAACTGCCCTTTTACAGTTTCTCTCCTTTTGACAGGCTCAGGAGACAACCTTTACAGATCCTTTCTCTCCTCTCTTTACAACTCAAGACTTGAAGAACAGAAGGAGGAGAACTTTAGGACTTTACACAAATTTGAGCTCTTAGAATCACTGAAAAGATCAAGAATTCGGTGTGGATCTGTATCTTTTCAGTGCTGAATGGGTGGGGTATTTATAGGCCCCAACCCAGTTCAAATTTGGAGCTCAAAACGATCAAATCGATCAAATCCCAGAATTCTGGGATCAGGCGGTTGCACCTCTTGACTGGAGAGGTGGCACCGCCTGGTAGAGCTCGAAGACTGAGCTCAGGCGATTGCTTCTCTCTGCCAGAGCTCGAAGACTGAGCTCGGTGATTGCATCACCTGGCAGAGCTCGAAGACTGAGCTTGGTGATTGCATCACCTAGCAGAGCTCGAAACTGAGCTCGGTGGTTGCATCACCTGGCAGAGCTCCAAACTGAGCTCAGGCTGATGCACCTCTCTGCCAGAGCTCGAAGACTGAGCTCGGTGGTTGCATCGCCTGGCGGAGCTCGAAACTTGAGCTCTGGCGGTGCTACCTCTTGGCAGAGGAGGTTGCACCGCCCAGTCTAGCTCGAAGACTGAGCTCTGGGCGGTTGCACCTCTCGGCTGGGGCGGTTGCACCTCCCAGCCTCGCAGCCCTGGCGGTTGCACCTCCTGGCTGGGGCGGTTGCACCTCCCAACCCCCACAGCCCAGGCGGTTGCACCTCCTGGCTGGGGCGGTTGCACCTCCTAGTGCAATCAGGGTCCGAATGGTTCACTCCATTCGGCCCACTTTGAATCTTTTCAGGGGCCCAATTGCCCCAAGATTAAGCTAATGGGATCACCTCCCATTTTCATGCTTAATCATCATGCTAACTATGATTAACTCTAAGACAACTTCTGCAGCTTTGCTCCGATGCGTCAATCGCTTCTTCCGGCGAGTTTCCGGCCAACTTCCGTCGATCAACCGATAACCCTCGGTGATCCTTCTGCGGACATCCGGCATACTCCTGGACTTTGCGACGATCCACTTGGCGAGTTCCGACGAGCTTCGCTTGGCAAGCTTCTGGACTTCTCGGATCTGTCCTCGCTGAACCTCCGACGACCGTCCGAACTTCCGTCGAACTCTTGAACTCCCAACGTGATCATGATCTTGACTACGGCGCAACACCTGCTGCTTGTCTTACTCTTATCGTAGTTAATCCTGCACACTTAAAACAAAACTTCGATCGAGACAATTAATCCTTAGCAATTAACCAAGTTGTCCGGCATGTCATTGGTCCCTCGACGCTTCGTCTGATTCTTCGGCGCATCGTCCTCTCCTGCGGCCTATTGCCCAATCGGCCAGTTGACTCCGCAACTCCGATATCCTTGGCACAATACCCGCTCTTCTTGGCCCGATGCCCGAGTCCACGGCCCGAAGCCTTCTGTCGATACGTCGACCGATCCACCGGCCCGACGTCCAATCTTCTGACATGTTCCTCCGGCACAACATGATTTTCCTGCTTTAATTGTCTCATCCTGATCAAAGCATCCTGCGTCACTCAAAACGTAGATTAAATCATAAACATATATCAAGTAGTTTCATCATCAAAATACGAGATTCAACAAACTCATTCTCCAATGAGCACCTGTACTGTATCCCTAGTGTCCCTACACGAGCAGCTATGAGACCAGGTGCATCCATCATATGGACGGGTATACAGCACACCAGTCTATCCGGTTATCACGATGTCCCTCTCGAGTAACCTATGACCGGGATTATTTAGGATATGTGTTTAAAGGTGAATCGATCTCATTATCGTGATCTCATCACGATCCGATTCCCATTGCACAAATCCAAGGACATCACAATATATATATGCATTTATGCAATAGTTATAAAGTGATATACGCCAAAATATAATAAGCAAAAAGATTCTGTATTAAGTCACACGTGCCATCACTCACGTGATTGGCTTGCTGGGCACCTATGACTAGCAGTTTGCACCGATTCTATTCTCCTTAGCTTCCTTGGTAGCAACGTTCGCTTACTCGACCTTGTCTTCTGACTTGCCGGGCTCCCTTAAGCGAATATGAGCTCTGGAGCAATCCAACTCTCCAACTGCTTTGATCATACCTCTGTATGATCAAGTCCCTCCCATGGGACTCACTAGTACTTGCATTCGAACTTTTCCCTTGGTGGAACCCAGCCCCCATATGCTGATGACCAAGGTTTTCATCCGATGCAAAATTCGATGCACGCATGGAAGACCCGCCTATGCAGTACTATGGCCTTCACTCCTTGAATCCATAGCCCTTCTTACCGTCGTGTTGTTCACCGAAGTGGAGCTTCCAATAGCTCCCGATTATACCTTCGTATGATCTAGTCCCTCGTGGGACTATGTCATGTGTATCGCATTGCCACGAACTATTCCATCACGATCCGCTGTACCATATCGCCTCCTGGTGACATCTCTATTGCATTCTGATCCTTGTAGGATGAACTCGAATTGTGAACCCTTCATCTGTGGCCTCTGCTAGTACATCGCAGAGTCTCTTCCACCTTCGATTTTATTCGCTCCTTTGGCAATCGACCTTCATCCACCCACTCTTGGGTCACACCTAGATGAAGCACCGCTCTAGGATAGTCCATTGCCTAGTAGCTCCCGAGGTCCCCCGACTTCGTTGCAATTAGTGCTCCATTGTCTGGATCCTGGGCCTTTGCCCCTATTAACACAATCTCCGCTGCGCACAGTTTCCTGCTTAGCAACTTGATTTGCAACACTGTGGCATATTCTTCAAGAGTACCCGCCTCTACGTCCTCTTGCCCCGTGCTAAGGCCTTCTGAACCCAACTTCGCCTCCGTAAATTGAGTCACCTTAGTTCCTCTATCAAATGCTTTTCCGAGATAAGGTGCATGTGCCCAGAAGCTCCCTTCGTCTTTGGCACCATGCAAGATGAGTCCGCTCTGTCAGAATGAAGGACCCATGGAACAACATGCCTCTGTAAGAGTTCATGTCCTTGACCTCTGTCTAAGGAAAGCACTATGCCTTTGCTCCATGTTCCAACTTCTATGCTGGCTCCCTTCATGCGGCTTGGGTACTTCGCCAAGTTACACTCAAGTTGCTCTGCTCCTCGTTTTTTGCATTGAGTCGATGGTGGCCCTCGCGCCCACCATTCCACGGGTCAGCCCTCCCTTGAGTCTGATCTCCATATCGACTCCAAGTGTGCCTTCATTTGTGTTGCTTCGGGTCGCTCCCCCACTTGATCTAGCAATGCATCCACCAATGCATTCTCTCGAGCGAGATCATACGATGACTTCTCCCCGCTTGCTCAGTCCATTGAGCTTCATGGAGTTATTGTTTGTTGAGGTACTCCTCCTCAACTTGTAAGGTCCGTCCCATATGATTCTCCCTCTAGAGAGCCAAGACTTATCCCTCCTAGATAGCTGTCCTATTGGAGCAACATATCTTTTTGTTTCGGAGACCACCATCCCCTTGGACTACTCCGATCTGCTGAACAAACTGTGCATTGTTCTGCCTCTTACAAACACACTTGCTAGATTGCGACTCCATGTCAATATAGCCCCCGCTGCACCACTCAAGGCCTAGCAACATACTGAACTCGTTGCACACTTCAGCCTTCTACGAACGTATCCTTCACATGCCAAAGAGAAAGTTTCAATGCTCCATGGCGCCGATTTTCGGTCGCCTTGGGATGGCCACGAACATTCCATTGTCTGCATACAAGCCCATGCATGAGTACCAACTTCTTCGAGCTAGCAATTCCCCTCACCTCTGCGAGCTTTGCATAACTCTTTTTGTCGTTGAGCAACTCATTCCACCTTGCATGGTCTCATCCTTTACCAGGCGCCTCGCTTGCCTTGAGCACCATCAAGTATGGTTGTCAACGTTGAGCCGTAGCTCAAACTCAGCCATCCCACCCTTTGTGCGCTCCACATTCTTCCAAGCTTGCCTGTTCTCGTGGTGCCTCTTGCGTGAAGGGTTGGCCATTCCTCTGAATGCCAATGTCAGATGCCCGCTCCTCCGAGCGACTCCTTTTCCCTACATCTCCATGCCCGTTTTTCCCTAAACGGTCGCGCATGTGCTGACTGACCTCAACGCAGCCCCGCTAGGTCCCCCACGTTTGCATGCTAAGTGTTTCTATGAGTGCTTGTCCCACTCTGATACCATATGTCACGGACTTAGCTAGTTTTGCCTAAGTCGTGCGTCACCCTTGCATGTTCGTCCGCAAAGGTCAGCATCCCCGAAGCCTCCCTTGTCCCTTAGGACCCACAAAAGAGAGAACGGGTTAGAGAAAACGCCTCATTCGGGATCCACAAGTAAACATCTCCGAAAACACTTCATAGACAATGCAAATTACAAACAGACTTTACAAGCTCTGAACAGTTGCACAACAAATGGTAAAATAGTCAGACCGAAAATCTCTCACATGTGTCCACATGACACAACCTTTATTTACAAGCCTAAAGCGGCCACCAACCCAACTAAAATGGGACTATTAAGCCTTCGGTCGTCCCTCTACATGCTGTACAAAGCATAAACATACCAAAAGACACAGACATACATAAGCATTTCATCAAACAATTACATTGACACTGGGCGGTGGTACTGCCCGTGGTTGGGGAACCTGGGATGGGAAAGTTTTAGGCTCCAAGTTTGAATCAACTTAAAGCTTATGAATACCCCTCTCATCCTTGGTTAAAGCACACAAGCACAAAGAGTTTAAAAAGAAAGAAACACTGCCAAAATCTTATGTGATCTCCTCTCCCTCTTCTAAGTGTTAGACTAGTTTGAGAGAAGAGTAAGTGAGCGCTTGTAAGGGTTGTCTCCTAAACCCGATAAAAGGAGAAGAGGGGTGTAAAAGGTGATTGGCCTTCACCTATTGAAGGAAGGTCTCTAGTGGACGTCGGTGACCTCGTCAGAGGAGGAAGCCAAAAGTGGATGTAGGTCACGTTGACCGAACCACTCTAAAACTCTTATTTGCATTTACTTCCTACATTTACATACTATAAACCTCTTTAATAGCTTACTGCCTTCAATATGTTTACGTACGCTTTCAAATTAAGTTTCCAAAATTAGTTTTCAACGTAAACGGTTTTATCGTACGAAAGTTTTTTTTTTAAGTTGACGTGATTTCACCGCTACACTAATTCACCCCCTCTTAGTGCCGACCCCGATCCTAACAAAAATGATGTGCAAAAGTTTAGTTCTGATGATGATACACCTCTTCAACAAAGGGAGTTGGAAGATATCAAGCAAAGTATAAAGACCAATACGAGTGGCAAAACAAATATAACCCAAAATTGGATATTTTAAAGTTTAAAAGTAAAATCAATATTGATGACTTTATTGATTGACTTAATGTGGTGGAAAGAATGTTTGAGTTTCCTGAACCACCATAACAAAATAAGGTAAAGCTTGTGGCACTCAAACTAAGAAAGAATGCATCTTTTTGATGAGAAAACTTGAAGAAGCAAAGAGAACATAAGGGACAGACTAAAATCATGATATGTGAGAAAATGAAAAGGGAGTTGAAGAAAAAATACTTATCTGACAACTATAGAAAAGAGATCTTTCTCAAAATCTATAATTTCAAGCAAAACGATCTTAGTATGGAGGACTACATAGTAGAGTTCGATAATCTTATGTCAAAAGTGTTGGAAAATCTAGGGGTGACATAACATGCATAGCGGAATAATAGAAAACAAAAATCTTAAATTTCTCAAAAGGTGTTCATCGTCTTGCAAAGATTGGTGCGCAAAACCCGCAACACAGAAAATCACATGTGAGATAGTTGTATTACCTAGGGAGATCATATATCCATGAATCCCTATAGATTTGTTGGAGAGGATGAAGGAGGTCAAGCGTCCTCCTCTCTAGCAGTGATCCATATAGCAGGGTTACGACGACACACCTCAAATCTCTACGCCTATTATCAGATGAGAGAAGAGGAGAGGAGAATAAGAGGTGACCACAAAGAAGCCCCAACCTATGAGTATTTAGTTCCCTCCTATTAATAGAGGTTCACAATTAATCATAATGGATCCTGCCCTATTGGATACTGGATTCCATCCAATTACCCAAGCCTCTTAGATTAGTGGATCTTTACCTAATAATATCTTATTAGCTCTTATTTGATCTCATTCATGGGATCCAATAATTCAGGGGCTTATTAGATATCCAATAAGATAGGGGCTCCAACGGATATCTTATATTTGAAGTCATAGGTGCCCTATAAGCCAATCACGTGAGTGATGGCATATGTAACTTGACTCGCGGTCTTTTTATTTATTAATATATTTTTGATATTTTATCACTTTATATTGTTTGTTGCTTGAATATATTGTGATGTCCATAGATCTGTGCAATGAGAATCGGATCGTGATGAGATCATGATAACGAGACCGATTCGCTTTTAAACATAGATTCTAAATAATCCCGATCATAGGTTACTCGAGAGGGGCATCGAGATAATCAGATATATTGGTGTGCTGTATACCCATCTATATGATAGATTTAGCTAGTCTCATAGCTGCTCGTGTGGGGATACTAAGGATACAATATAGGTGCTTATTGGAGAATGAGTTCATTGATTGATCCGCTTACGGAATGCTAGATGGTTGATGTGTTAGGATCGAGAGCACTAAGAGGGGGGGGGGTGAATTAGTGCAGCGAAAATCTTTCAGCGATTAAAAAATGAAAGCTGCGTTCGTTCGATAAAAACGATTTCGATATAAAAGCCGATTTTAAGATTACTTTAGATTCAATGCAGTTTACGTCTAAACACAATTTACGTTTAAATGCAGTTTGCGTCTAAACGCAGTTTTATGTCAAAACGCAGATTTACGTCTAAACGCAGATTTACGTCTAAACGCAGATTTACGTCTAAACTCAGTTTACGTCTAAAACGTAGTTTTACGTTTTAAACGTAGTTTGCGTCTAAACGCAGTTTTACGTCTAAACGTAGATTTACGTCTAAACGCAGATTTACGTCTAAACGCAGTTTTAAAGGGATCTGAACTTAGAAACTCGTTCGTAAAAGCGCAGAAGACAGTTTTGCAGAATCAAGGCGTAAACGTAAACTGCAATGTAAATATCGTACGAAAACATCGATTTACGTCTGAATGCAGATTCGGAAAGAACAGCAGTTAGAACTTGTTCGTAAAAGCGCAAAGAGCAGTAGTTATGAAGGAGGTTTGCAGTAATGATAAAGTGCTCAAAATAAACGCAAACTAGAGATTTAGAGTGGTTCGGTCAGTCTTGACCTACTCCACTTTTGGCTTCCTCCACCGACGAGGTCACCGATGTCAACTAGAGGCCTTCCTTCAATAGGCGAAGGCCAACTGCCCTTTTACAGTTTCTCTCCTTTTGACAGGCTCAGGAGACAACCTGTACAGACCTTTCTCTCCTCACTTTACAACTCAAAACTTGAAGAACAGAAGGAGGAGACTTAAAGGCTTTACAACGCTTTTGAGCTCTTAGAAACACAGAAAAGATCAAGATTTCGGTGTAGGTCTGTGTCTATTCAGTGCTGAATGGGTGGGGTATTTATAGGCCCCAACCCAATTCAAATTTGGAGCTCAAAACGATCAAATCCCGGAATTCCGGGATCAGGCGGTTGCACCTCTTGACTGGAGAGGTTGCACCGCCTGGCAGAGCTCGAAGACTGAGCCCAGGCGATGCCACCTCTTGACTGAGGCGGTTGCACCTCTCTGCCAGAGCTCGAAGACCGAGCTCAGGCGGTGCCACCTCTCTGTCAGGGAGGTTGCACCGCCCAGTCTTGCTCGAAGACTGAGCTCAGGCGGTGCTACCTCTCTGTCAGGGAGGTTGCACCGCCCAGTTTTGCTCGAAGACTGAGCTCAGGCGGTGCTACCTCCTGGCTGGGGAGGTTGCACCGCCTAGTCTTGCTGGGAGGCTTAGCCCAGGCGGTGCCACCTCCTGGCCTGGGCGGTTGCACCTCTTGGTGCAATCAGGGTCCGAATGGTTAGCTCCATTCGGCCCAATTTCAATCTTTCAGGGGCCCAATTGCCCCAAGATTAAGCCAATGGGATCACCTACCATTTTCCAACTTAATCAACGTGCTAACTACGATTAAATCTAAGACAATTTCTGTAGCTTTTCTTCGGTGCGTCAATCGCTTATTCCGGCAAGTTTCCGGCGAACTTCCGTCGATCATCCGATGAATCCTCGGTGATGCTCCTACGGACTTCCGGCAAACTCCTGGACTTTGCGACGATCCACTTGGCGAGTTCCGACGAGCTTCGCTTGGCAAGCTTCTGGACTTCTCGGATCTGTTCTCGCAGAACCTCCGACGACCGTCCGAACTTCCGTCGAACTCTCGAACTCCCAACGTGATCATGAACTTGACTCCGGCGCAACTTCTGCTGCTTGTCTAACTTTCAACGTAGTTAATCCTACACACTTATCTCAACACATAGATTAGACAACAAATGACAATTGACTTCATCATCAAAATCCGAGATTCAACAATCTCCCCCTTTTTGATGATGACAATCAACTGATAATAGAGTTATCCTTAACTCCCCCTGTCTATATGCCATAGTTGAGATAAGTCAACCTTGAATTCAAGACCCAAGAATTCAAGTGACGTATTGATAAGTTAGATCAGTTAAACTTATCAATACTCCCATCATGATACTCATGATGTATCTCTTCAAAGATGATGTCAAGGCTTGACATACATCATCAAGTTTGTATGATTGTGTTTGTAACTATTCATCATGTAGTTTGGACATTATTATATAAAGCTGTGAAGCACTATTACATGATGCACACATTTGAAATATTCTAGCAAGTTTTGCATTTTCTTCACATGATAAGATATCAACTCAGGGCATAATGCAAACTTTAGCACATGTTTATATATTTCTTGGTGATGCAAGGATGGCATAATCATAGCAGTGTTTATAGCATCACTCATAGTATTTCTAATCATAGCAGTGTTTATCAATTCATGTATTTCTCCCCCTTTGTCAACAAGAAAAAGCATAGTAATTATGATACCAGGAAAATAATATTGGCAAGCTTATAGAGTAATTTTACATAGATTGCTTTAAATACTTATTCCCCTTTTTTGTAAAGATTTTGCAGGATGGAATACATACACATCACTTCATCAAATTTATTCATGAAAGTGTACGAGAAAATCTGTTTTATAGCATTCGAATAAATAAGATGCATTCGGACAAGATTTTGTTGCAGATTTTCACATAGATACATGGCAATCAAGTGATTTGATAATTCAATATAGTCCGAAAAATAATTTTAGCAAGTTTATCTATTCGGACACATCAACATCCCTAATTCTCTTCGAATGAAATCAAATTATTCTTCACTTAGAGGTTTTGTAAAAATGTCAGCTAGTTGATGTTTAGTATCAATGAACTCTATGGTTACGTCATGATTAGTGACATGATCTCGTATAAAGTGATGTCTAATATCAATATGTTTTGTTCTTGAGTATTGTATAGGATTCTTGGTTAAGCAAATTGCACTCGTGTTATCACATTTAATGGGAATATCTTTAAGATTAACTTTGTAATCTTCTAAAGTGTTTTTCATCCATACAACTTGTGCACAGCATGCACTTGCTGCAATATATTCAGCTTCGGTTGTTGATAGTGCAACCGAGTTTTGTTTCTTTGATGACCAGGAAACAAGGGCATGTCCTAAGAATTGACATGATCCTAATGTGCTTTTTCTATCTAATCTACAGCCAACAAAGTCTGCATCAGCATAAGCAATTAACTCAAAATTCTCTGATTTTGGGTACCATAATCCTAGATTTGTGGTACCATTAAGATATCTAAATATTCTTTTAACTGCTTTGAGATGAGATATCTTAGGGTTTGATTGAAATCTAGCACAAAGTCCTACACTGAACATGATATCTGGTCTGGTTGCAGTGAGGTAAAGTAAACTTCCTATCATACCCCTATAAGTTTTTTTGATCAAAGCTTTCTCCACTTTCATCAATTTCTAACTTAGTGGAGGTGCTCATAGGAGTATTACTAGCCTTTGAGTTGTTCATACTAAACCTTTTTAATAAATTCATGGCATATTTAGTTTGACTAATAAAGATGCCATTGCTTAGTTGTTTGATTTGTAAACCTAAGAAGAATGTTAATTCTCCCATTAAACTCATTTCGAATTCAAGACTCATAGTTTTAGCAAAAGATTCACAAAGAGATTCATTTGTAGAGCCAAAGATAATATCATCAACATAAATCTGAACAATGAGAAAATTATTTTCAAAATTCTTGATAAATAATGTAGTATCAACCTTGCCTTTTGTAAAGTTATTTTTGATAAGAAAAGAACTAAGTCTCTCATACCAAGCCCTTGGGGCTTGTTTTAAACCATAGAGAGCTTTAGTTAATCTAAACACATGATTAGGGAGGCTATTATTTTCAAATCCAGGAGGTTGTTCAACATAAACTTTTTTGGAAATAAAGCCATTTAAAAAAGCGCTTTTAACATCCATTTGAAATAACTTAAGATTATTACTACTAGCATAGGCAAGGAGCATCCTTATGGCTTCCAATCGAGCCACAGGTACGAAGGTTTCTTCGTAATCGATACCTTCTTCTTGGTTGAAACCTTTGGCCACTAATCTAGCCTTGTTTCTAACCACAATACCATTTTCATCTTGCTTGTTTCTGAAAACCCATTTAGTACCAATTACTAAATGGTAATTTGGCCTAGGAACAAGCGTCCACACCTCATTTCTCTCAAATTGATTTAATTCATCTTGCATTGCGATAATCCATGAATCATCTTTCATGGCTTCATCAACACATTTGGGTTCAATTTGGGAGAGAAAGGCGGCGTTGGCACAAAAATTTTTAAAAGAAGATCGTGTTTGAACCCCCTTTGATGTGTCTCCTAATATTAGCTCCTTAGGATGAGCATCTACATACTTCCAATCCTTGGGTAAGGATGTTTCGGAAGTGGATGCATCCAAGTTGCTAGTTGGAGAAGGGGTTTCATTTAAATTTAAGGAATCAAAATTAACATCATCATCAAGATCATTTTTCTTAATTTCGGAAATCTCATTAAAAACAACATGAATGGATTCTTCAATAATTAAAGTTCTTTTATTGAAGATACGAAAAGCTTTAGAAACCGAAGAATAACCAAGAAAGATTCCTTCATCGGATTTAGCATCAAATTTTCCTAAGTTATCCTTTTCATTTAAGATAAAACACTTACACCCAAAGACTTTAAAATATGAAACATTGGGTTTTTTGTTATTCCATAACTCATAGGGAGTTTTGGTGAGTAAGGGTCTTACTAGTACTCTATTCAAAATATAACATGCAGTGTTTACGGCTTCGGCCCAAAAGTATTTGGGTAGGCTGTGTTCATTCAACATGGTTCTTGCCATTTCTTGTAGATTTCGATTTTTTCTTTCTACTACCCCATTTTGTTGAGGATTTCTTGGAGTAGAGAAATTATGGTTATATCCGTTGAGTTCACAGAATTCTTGGAAATCGTGGTTTTGAAATTCTCCACCATGATCGCTTCTTATTGACGAAATCATAGAACTCTTCTCATTTTGAACAAGTTTACAGAACTTGGTAAAATATCTAAAGCATTCATTTTTTTGTTTTAAGAAGTAGGTCCATGTATATCTGCTATAGTCATCAACAATGACAAAGGCATATTTGCTACCTCCTAGACTTGATGAAGAGATTGGTCCGAACAAGTCCATATGGATCAATTGTAAGGGCCTAGAGGTACTTATTTGATTTTTAGTCTTAAAATTACTCTTAATCTGTTTACCTAATTGGCAAGCATCACATACATTATCTTTGATGAACTTGATATGAGGAATTCCTCTTACAAGTTCTTTAGATGATATTTGAGTGATTAGTTTCATGCTAGCATGACCTAATCTTCTATGCCATAGCCAAGCATCCTCATTTAAAATTGAAAAACACATTTCATTACACAAATCATTGATGTCAATAGTGTATACGTTATTTTGTTTTAATGCAATCATAGACATGTTTTTATGGGGTTTTTCAATGATACAAGCATTGGATTCGAATTTGACAATGTATCCTTTATCACATAATTGACTAATGCTCAAGAGGTTATGTATTAAACCATCAACTAACAAAACATCTTCAATAAAGAAGTTGGATTTGTTACCTATGGTTCCTTTGCCAATGATTTTACCCGTGTTGTTGTCTCCGAAGGTAACATAGCCTTCATCTATGCTAGTGAGCTTAGAGAATTGAGATGGATCTCCGGTCATATGCCTTGAGCATCCACTATCAAGGTACCATCTCTTGCTCCTAGCTTGGGATGGTGTGGGTTTCTACAAGAAAGGATAATTTTTAGGTACCCATTTGCTTTTGGGTGCCTCACAAATAGATCTACACTTCTTATCATGTTGCATAGAATTTATCATGGTTCCTTTAGGAACCCAAATCAATTTGTTTGGACTTATTTTCTTGAATGGACAACAATGTGTCTTGTGTCCAAATTTACAACAGAAGTTACATTTTGCTTGGTGTTGAACATGTAAGATGGAGCCTTTTATAAAAGTGGTTGGATTTAGGTGAGGACTTTTCACAAATCAAATTCCACCTCTTTTTGGAACGTGACCCTTGTTTGCAAGGATCATGTTCAATGACTTGCTACCAATCTCGAATTTCTTCAAGGTGTTCTTGAGTAGCATGTTTTCTTTTTGGAAAGTTTCTAAGTCATGACATTTGATACATGAATTTAAACTATCATGATGTTCAACTTTTAACTTGTCAAACTCACAAGTAAGACTATCATGCACCTTTTTCAGCAATTTATATTTTTTACTGATACTCTTGCATTCGTCAAGTAACTCATTGAAAGCATTTAATAATTCATCGAAAGATAAATCAGCATTTAATGAATTCGTTACCTCCTCTCCAATAGCCATTAAGGCATAATGAGCAACTTGCTCGGTGTTGGACTCCTCTTCCTCAGATGCGCTCGAATCATCCCATGTTGCTTTGAGCGCCTTCTTCTTTGTTGTTCTCTTTTTGGCTTGGGGACAATCACTCTTGTAGTGTCCCAGCTTTTTGCACTCATAGCAAATAACTTGATCCTTCTTGGGTTCAAGTTTATTTTTAGTATCATTCTTAAATTTGTTTCTTTTAATGAATTTTTTAAATTTTCTAGTTAGAAGTGCCAAGTCATCGTCACAGTCCTCATCACTTGAGTTTTCTCTCAAGTGATCTTCAAAGGTTTTGAGTGCCATATCCTTCCTGTTCTTTGGAAGGATGTCTTCTTGCTCTTCATGAGCCTTACAAGTCATTTCGTAGGTCATTAATGACCCGATTAATTCTTCAAGAGGGAAATTTCGTAAATCTTTTGCTTCTTGAATAGCAGTGACTTTGGGATCCCAACTCTTAGGAAGGGATCTTAGTATCTTATTAACAAGTTCAAAATCCGAAAAGCTCTTTCCGAGTCCTTTTAGACCGTTGACGACATCCGTGAAACGGGTAAACATGTCGCCAATGGTTTCACTCGGTTTCATCCGAAAAAGTTCGAAAGAATGTAACAACAAATTGATTTTTGACTCTTTTACTCTACTTGTGCTCTCATGGGTCACTTCGAGTGTGTGCCAAATATCAAATGCAGTTTCACAAGTTGAAACACGGTTAAACTCGTTTTTATCAAGTGCACAAAATAAGGCATTCATAGCCTTTGCATTAAGAGCGAAAGCCTTCTTCTCCAAATCATTCCAATCGATCATTGGAAGAGAAAACTTCGAAAATCCGTTTTCGACAAGATTCCACAGTTCAAAATCCATAGAAATAAGAAAGATCCTCATTCGGGTCTTCCAGTAGGTGTAGTCCGTCCCACTGAACATGGGTGAACGCGTAATAGAATGCCCCTCTTGGTTTCCGGCGTATGTCATTTCTCTTTGGGTTTTAATCCGTTAGAGAGTTAACCTTGCTCTGATACCAATTGTTAGGATCGAGAGCACTAAGAGGGGGGGGGTGAATTAGTGCAGCGGAAATCTTTCAGCGATTAAAAAATGAAAGCTGCGTTCGTTCGATAAAAACGATTTCGATGTAAAAGCCGATTTTAAGATTACTTAAGATTCAATGCAGTTTAAGTCTAAACACAATTTACGTTTAAATGCAGTTTGCGTCTAAACGTAGTTTTACGTCTAAACGCAGATTTACGTCTAAACGCAGATTTACGTCTAAACGCAGATTTACTTCTAAACTCAGTTTACGTCTAAAATGCAGATTTATGTTTTAAACGTAGTTTGCGTCTAAACGCAGTTTTACGTCTAAATGTAGATTTACGTCTAAACGCAGATTTACGTCTAAACGCAGTTTTAAAGGGATCCGAACTTAGAAACTCGTTCGTAAAAGCGCAGAAGACAGTTTTGCAGAATCAAGGCGTAAACGTAAACTGCAATGTAAATATCGTACGAAAACACCGATTTACATCTGAATGCAGATTCGGAAAGAACAGCAGTTAGAACTTGTTCGTAAAAGCGCAAAGAGCAGTAGTTATGAAGGAGGTTTGCAGTAATGATAAAGTGCTCAAAATAAACGCAAACTAGAGATTTAGAGTGGTTCGGTCAGTCTTGACCTACTCCACTTTTGGCTTCCTCCACCGACGAGGTCACCGACGTCAACTAGAGGCCTTCCTTTAATAGGCAAAGGCCAATTGCCCTTTTACAGTTTCTCTCCTTTTGACAGGCTCAGGAGACAACCTTTACAGACCTTTCTCTCCTCACTTTACAACTCAAAACTTGAAGAACAGAAGGAGGAGACTTAAAGGCTTTACAACGCTTTTGAGCTCTTAGAAACACAGAAAAGATCAAGATTTCGGTGTAGGTCTGTGTCTATTCAGTGCTGAATGGGTGGGGTATTTATAGGCCCCAACCCAATTCAAATTTGGAGCTCAAAACGATCAAATCCCGGAATTCCGGGATCAGGCGGTTGCACCTCTTGACTGGAGAGGTTGCATCGCCTGGCAGAGCTCGAAGACTGAGCCCAGGCGGTGCCACCTCTTGACTGAGGCGGTTGCACCTCTCTGCCAGAGCTCGAAGACCGAGCTCAGGCGGTGCCACCTCTCTGTCAGGGAGGTTGCACCGCCCAGTCTTGCTCGAAGACTGAGCTCAGGCGGTGCTACCTCTCTGTCAAGGAGGTTGCACCGCCCAGTCTTGCTCGAAGACTGAGCTCAGGCGGTGCTACCTCCTGGCTGGGGAGGTTGCACCGCCCAGTCTTGCTGGGAGGCTTAGCCCAGGCGGTGCCACCTCCTGGCCTGGGCGGTTGCACCTCTTGGTGCAATCAGGGTCCGAATGGTTAGCTCCATTCGGCCCAATTTCAATCTTTCAGGGGCCCAATTGCCCCAAGATTAAGCCAATGGGATCACCTCCCATTTTCCAACTTAATCAACGTGCTAACTACGATTAAATCTAAGACAATTTCTGCAGCTTTTCTTCGGTGCGTCAATCGCTTATTCCGGCAAGTTTCCGGCGAACTTCCGTCGATCATCCGATGAATCCTCGGTGATGCTCCTGCGGACTTCCGGCAAACTCCTGGACTTTGCGACGATCCACTTGGCGAGTTCCGACGAGCTTCGCTTGGCAAGCTTCTGGACTTCTCGGATCTGTTCTCGCAGAACCTCCGACGACCGTCCGAACTTCTGTCGAACTCTCGAACTCCCAACGTGATCATGAACTTGACTCCGGCGCAACTCCTGCTGCTTGTCTAACTTTCAACGTAGTTAATCCTACACACTTATCTCAACACATAGATTAGACAACAAATGACAATTGACTTCATCATCAAAATCCGAGATTCAACAATCTCCCCCTTTTTGATGATGACAATCAACTGATAATAGAGTTATCCTTAACTCCCCCTGTCTATATGCCATAGTTGAGATAAGTCAACCTTGAATTCAAGACCCAAGAATTCAAGTGACGTATTGATAAGTTAGATCAGTTAAACTTATCAATACTCCCATCATGATACTCATGATGTATCTCTTCAAAGATGATGTTAAGGCTTGACATACATCATCAAGTTTGTATGATTGTGTTTGTAACTATTCATCATGTAGTTTGGACATTATTATATAAAGCTGTGAAGCACTATTACATGATGCACACATTTGAAATATTCTAGCAAGTTTTGCATTTTCTTCACATGATAAGATATCAACTCAGGGCATAATGCAAACTTTAGCACATGTTCATATATTTCTTGGTGATGCAAGGATGGCATAATCATAGCAGTGTTTATAGCATCACTCATAGTATTTCTAATCATAGTAGTGTTTATCAATTCATGTATTTCTCCCCCTTTGTCATCAAGAAAAAGCATAGTAATTATGATACCAGGAAAATAATATTGGCAAGCTTATAGAGTAATTTTACATAGATTGCTTTAAATACTTATTCCCCTTTTTTGTAAAGATTTTGCAGGATGGAATACATACACATCACTTCATCAAATTTATTCATGAAAGTGTACGAGAAAATCTGTTTTATAGCATTCGAATAAATAAGATGCATTCGGACAAGATTTTGTTGCAGATTTTCACATAGAAACATGGCAATCAAGTGATTTGATAATTCAATATAGTCCGAAAAATAATTTTAGCAAGTTTATCTATTCGGACACATCAACATCCCTAATTCTCTTCGAATGAAATCAAATTGTTCTTCACTTAGAGGTTTTGTAAAAATGTCAGCTAGTTGATGTTTAGTATCAATGAACTCTATGGTTACGTCATGATTAGTGACATGATCTCGTATAAAGTGATGTCTAATATCAATATGTTTTGTTCTTGAGTGTTGTATAGGATTCTTGGTTAAGCAAATTGCACTCGTGTTATCACATTTAATGGGAATATCTTTAAGATTAACTTTGTAATCTTCTAAAGTGTTTTCATCCATACAACTTGTGCACAGCATGCACTTGCTGCAATATATTCAGCTTCGGTTGTTGATAGTGCAACCGAGTTTTGTTTCTTTGATGACCAGGAAACAAGGGCATGTCCTAAGAATTGACATGATCCTGATGTGCTTTTTCTATCTAATCTACAGCCAACAAAGTCTGCATCAGCATAAGCAATTAACTCAAAATTCTCTGATTTTGGGTACCATAATCCTAGATTTGTGGTACCATTAAGATATCTAAATATTCTTTTAACTGCTTTGAGATGAGATATCTTAGGGTTTGATTGAAATCTAGCACAAAGTCCTACACTGAACATGATATCTAGTCTGGTTGCAGTGAGGTAAAGTAAACTTCCTATCATACCCCTATAAGTTTTTTTGATCAAAGCTTTCTCCACTTTCATCAATTTCTAACTTAGTGGAGGTGCTCATAGGAGTATTACTAGCCTTTGAGTTGTTCATACTAAACCTTTTTAATAAATTCATGGCATATTTAGTTTGACTAATAAAGATGCCATTGCTTAGTTGTTTGATTTGTAAACCTAAGAAGAATGTTAATTCTCCCATTAAGCTCATTTCGAATTCAAGACTCATAGTTTTAGCAAAAGATTCACAAAGAGATTCATTTGTAGAGCCAAAGATAATATCATCAACATAAATCTGAACAATGAGAAAATTATTTTCAAAATTCTTGATAAATAATGTAGTATCAACCTTGCCTTTTATAAAGTTATTTTTGATAAGAAAAGAACTAAGTCTCTCGTACCAATCCCTTGGGGCTTGTTTTAAACCATAGAGAGCTTTAGTTAATCTAAACACATGATTAGGGAGGCTATTATTTTCAAATCCAGGAGGTTGTTCTACATAAACTTTTTTGGAAATAAAGCCATTTAAAAAAGCGCTTTTAACATCCATTTGTAATAACTTAAGATTATTACTACTAGCATAGGCAAGGAGCATCCTTATGGCTTCCAATCGAGCTACAGGTGCGAAGGTTTCTTCGTAATCGATACCTTCTTCTTGGTTGAAACCTTTGGCCACTAATCTAGCCTTGTTTCTAACCACAATACCATTTTCATCTTGCTTGTTTCTGAAAACCCATTTAGTACCAATTACTAAATGGTTATTTGGCCTAGGAACAAGCGTCCACACCTCATTTCTCTCAAATTGATTTAATTCATCTTGCATTGCGATAATCCATGAATCATCTTTCATGGCTTCATCAACACATTTGGGTTCAATTTGGGAGAGAAAGGCGGCGTTGGCACAAAAATTTTTAAAAGAAGATCGTGTTTGAACCCCCTTTGATGTGTCTCCTAATATTAGCTCCTTAGGATGAGCATCTACATACTTCCAATCCTTGGGTAAGGATGTTTCGGAAGTGGATGCATCCAAGTTGCTAGTTGGAGAAGGGGTTTCATTTAAATTTAAGGAATCAAAATTAACATCATCATCAAGATCATTTTTCTTAATTTTAAAAATCTCATTAAAAACAACATGAATGGATTCTTCAATAATTAAAGTTCTTTTATTGAAGATACGAAAAGCTTTAGAAACCGAAGAATAACCAAGAAAGATTCCTTCATCGGATTTAGCATCAAATTTTCCTAAGTTATCCTTTTCATTTAAGATAAAACACTTACACCCAAAGACTTTAAAATATGAAACATTGGGTTTTTTGTTATTCCATAACTCATAGGGAGTTTTGGTGAGTAAGGGTCTTACTAGTACTATATTCAAAATAAAACATGCAGTGTTTACGGCTTCGGCCCGAAAGTATTTGGGTAGGCTGTGTTCATTCAACATGGTTCTTGCCATTTCTTGTAGATTTCGATTTTTTCTTTCTACTACCCCATTTTGTTGAGGATTTCTTGGAGTAGAGAAATTATGGTTATATCCGTTGAGTTCACAGAATTCTTGGAAATCATGGTTTTGAAATTCTCCACCATGATCGCTTCTTATTGACGAAATCATAGAACTCTTCTCATTTTGAACAAGTTTACAGAACTTGGTAAAATATCTAAAGCATTCATTTTTTTGTTTTAAGAAGTAGGTCCATGTATATCTGCTATAGTCATCAACAATGACAAAGGCATATTTGCTACCTCCTAGACTTGATGAAGAGATTGGTCCGAACAAGTCCATATGGATCAATTGTAAGGGCCTAGAGGTACTTATTTGATTTTTAGTCTTAAAATTACTCTTAATCTGTTTACCTAATTGGCAAGCATCACATACATTATCTTTGATGAACTTGATATGAGGAATTCCTCTTACAAGTTCTTTAGATGATATTTGAGTGATTAGTTTCATGCTAGCATGACCTAATCTTCTATGCCATAGCCAAGCATCCTCATTTAAAACTGAAAAACACATTTCATTACACAAATCATTGATGTTAATAGTGTATACGTTATTTTGTTTTAATGCAATCATAGACATGTTTTTATGGGGTTTTTCAATGATACAAGCATTGGATTCGAATTTGACAATGTATCCTTTATCACATAATTGACTAATGCTCAAGAGGTTATGTATTAAACCATCAACTAACAAAACATCTTCAATAAAGAAGTTGGATTTGTTACCTATGGTTCCTTTGCCAATGATTTTACCCGTGTTATTGTCTCCGAAGGTAACATAGCCTTCATCTATGCTAGTGAGCTTAGAGAATTGAGATGGATCTCCGGTCATATGCCTTGAGCATCCACTATCAAGGTACCATCTCTTGCTCCTAGCTTGGGATGGTGTGGGTTTCTACAAGAAAAGATAATTTTTAGGTACCCATTTGCTTTTGGGTGCCTCACAAATAGATCTACACTTCTTATCATGTTGCATAGAATTTGTCATGGTTCCTTTAGGAACCCAAATCAATTTGTTTGGACTTATTTTCTTGAATGGACAACAATGTGTCTTGTGTCCAAATTTACAACAGAAGTTACATTTTGCTTGGTGTTGAACATGTAAGATGGAGCCTTTTATAAAAGTGGTTGGATTTAGGTGAGGACTTTTCACAAATCCAATTCCACCTCTTTTTGGAACGTGACCCTTGTTTGCAAGGATCATGTTCAATGACTTGCTACCAACCTCGAATTTCTTCAATGTGTTCTTGAGTAGCATGTTTTCTTTTTGGAAAGTTTCTAAGTCATGACATTTGATACATGAATTTAAACTATCATGATGTTCAACTTTTAACTTGTCAAACTCACAAGTAAGACTATCATGCACCTTTTTCAGCAATTTATATTTTTTACTGATACTCTTGCATTCGTCAAGTAACTCATTGAAAGCATTTAATAATTCATCGAAAGATAAATCAGCATTTAATGAATTCGTTACCTCCTCTCCAATAGCCATTAAGGCGTAATGAGCAACTTGCTCGGTGTTGGACTCCTCTTCCTCAGATGCGCTCGAATCATCCCATGTTGCTTTGAGCGCATTCTTCTTTGTTGTTCTCTTTTTGGCTTGGGGACAATCACTCTTGTAGTGTCCCGGCTTTTTGCACTCATAGCAAATAACTTGATCCTTCTTGGGTTCAAGTTTATTTTTAGTATCATTCTTAAATTTGTTTCTTTTAATGAATTTTTTAAATTTTCTAGTTAGAAGTGCCAAGTCATCGTCACAGTCCTCATCACTTGAGTTTTCTCTCAAGTGATCTTCAGAGGTTTTGAGTGCCATATCCTTCCTGTTCTTTGGAAGGATGTCTTCTTGCTCTTCATGAGCCTTACAAGTCATTTCGTAGGTCATTAATGACCCGATTAATTCTTCAAGAGGGAAATTAATCAAGTTCAAAATCCGAAAAGCTCTTTCCGAGTCCTTTTAGACCGTTGACGACATCCGTGAAACGGGTAAACATATCGCCAATGGTTTCACTCGGTTTCATCCGAAAAAGTTCGAAAGAATGTAACAACAAATTGATTTTTGACTCTTTTACTCTACTTGTACCCTCATGGATCACTTCGAGTGTGTGCCAAATATCAAATGCAGTTTCACAAGTTGAAACACAGTTAAACTCGTTTTTATCAAGTGCACAAAATAAGGCATTCATAGCCTTTGCATTAAGAGCGAAAGCCTTCTTTTCCAAATCATTCCAATCGATCATTGGAAGAGAAGACTTCGAAAATCCGTTTTCGACAAGATTCCACAGTTCAAAATCCATAGAAATAAGAAAGATTCTCATTCGGAACTTCCAGTAGGTGTAGTCCGTCCCACTGAACATGGGTGAACGCGTAATAGAATGCCCCTCTTGGTTTCCGGCGTATGCCATTTCTCTTTGGGTTTTAATCCGTTAGAGAGTTAACCTTGCTCTGATACCAATTGTTAGGATCGAGAGCACTAAGAGGGGGGGGGTGAATTAGTGCAGCGGAAATCTTTCAGCGATTAAAAAATGAAAGCTGCGTTCGTTCGATAAAAACGATTTCGATGTAAAAGCCGATTTTAAGATTACTTAAGATTCAATGCAGTTTAAGTCTAAACACAATTTACGTTTAAATGCAGTTTGCGTCTAAACGTAGTTTTACGTCTAAACGCAGATTTACGTCTAAACGCAGATTTACGTCTAAACGCAGATTTACTTCTAAACTCAGTTTACGTCTAAAACGCAGATTTACGTTTTAAACGTAGTTTGCGTCTAAACGCAGTTTTACGTCTAAACGTAGATTTACATCTAAACGCAGATTTACGTCTAAACGCAGTTTTAAAGGGATCTGAACTTAGAAACTCGTTCGTAAAAGCGCAGAAGACAATTTTGCAGAATCAAGGCGTAAACGTAAACTGCAATGTAAATATCGTACGAAAACACCGATTTACGTCTGAATGCAGATTCGAAAAGAACAGCAGTTAGAACTTGTTCGTAAAAGCGCAGAGAGCAGTAGTTATGAAGGTGGTTTGCAGTAATGATAAAGTGCTCAAAATAAACGCAAACCAGAGATTTAGAGTGGTTCGGTCAGTCTTGACCTTCTCCACTTTTGGCTTCCTCCACCGACGAGGTCACCGACGTCAACTAGAGGCCTTCCTTCAATAGGCGAAGGCCAACTGCCCTTTTACAGTTTCTCTCCTTTTGACAGGCTCAAGAGACAACCTTTACAGACCTTTCTCTCCTCACTTTACAACTCAAAACTTGAAGAACAGAAGGAGGAGACTTAAAGGCTTTACAACACTTTTGAGCTCTTAGAAACACAGAAAAGATCAAGATTTCGGTGTAGGTCTGTGTCTATTCAGTGCTGAATGGGTGGGGTATTTATATGCCCCAACCCAATTCAAATTTGGAGCTCAAAACGATTAAATCCTGGAATTCCGGGATCAGGCAGTTGCACCTCTTGACTGGAGAGGTTGCACCGCCTGGCAGAGCTCGAAGACTGAGCCCAGGCGGTGCCACCTCTTGACTGAGGCGGTTGCACCTCTCTGCCAGAGCTCGAAGACCGAGCTCAGGCGGTGCCACCTCTCTGTCAGGGAGGTTGCACCGCCCAGTCTTGCTCGAAGACTGAGCTCAGGCGGTGCTACCTCTCTGTCAAGGAGGTTGCACCGCCCAGTCTTGCTCGAAGACTGAGCTCAGGCGGTGCTACCTCCTGGCTGGGGAGGTTGCACCGCCCAGTCTTGCTGGGAGGCTTAGCCCAGGCGGTGCCACCTCCTGGCCTGGGCGGTTGCACCTCTTGGTGCAATCAGGGTCCGAATGGTTAGCTCCATTCGGCCCAATTTCAATCTTTCAGGGGCCCAATTGCCCCAAGATTAAGCCAATGGGATCACCTCCCATTTTCCAACTTAATCAACGTGCTAACTACGATTAAATCTAAGACAATTTCTGCAGCTTTGCTTCGGTGCGTCAATCGCTTCTTCCGGCAAGTTTCCGGCGAACTTCCGTCGATCATCCGATGAATCCTCGGTGATGCTCCTGCGGACTTCCGGCAAACTCCTGGACTTTGCGACGATCCACTTGGCGAGTTCCGACGAGCTTCGCTTGGCAAGCTTCTGGACTTTCCGGATCTGTTCTCGCAGAACCTCCGACGACCGTCCGAACTTCCGTCGAACTCTCGAACTCCCAACGTGATCATGAACTTGACTCCGGCGCAACTCCTGCTGCTTGTCTAACTTTCATCGTAGTTAATCCTGCACACTTATCTCAACACATAGATTAGACAACAAATGACAATTGACTTCATCATCAAAATCCGAGATTCAACATGATGATGCCTTATTATCAGACAACGATTTTGTATTCCCAATGGTATATCTGGTCCTTAGACTTGAGACACCAAGGATGTCCTGTATGAGTACTCGATTCTTTGATACCAGACTTATAGGTCTGGAGATTTCAGATCTAGCACAATTGGTTATCGGGAGTGGTAGACAACCTTACGAGGACTATTGAGTGTCGATAGAGGATCATCTACTCTCAGTGTCATGAGAGGAATATCTTATATGTTTTTGCTCAAATAAATCTTTAGCTAGGGTCATTCGGATTGAGAGAGAAAGAGTTTTCTGGAGGAATCCGATTAGAGCGAGACTCGAGTAAAAACCGTAAGGGTCTAATAGCACCATGCTCGGTATACAATCTCTAGGATATTATATGGATGAGGGACTATAGGTACATGGTAATTAAGGATAGACAGGTCTAATAGATTGGATTCCCCTGTATCGTTTGAGGACTATGGCATAGTGTTCCAGTACATCCACAATCGATGAGTCGAGTGAATTATTATAGAGATAATAATTCACCGAGCCAGAAGGAGTTCTGATAAGTATGACTCATGGCCAACTCGATATTGGGCCTAGAGGGTCACACACATATGGTAGGCGTTGCGATGAGTAGAGGTTTGAATATGAGATATCTATCGAAGCTCCTATTTTATTAGATATCCAATAAGCCCTTGAATTTTTGGATCCTGTGGATGAGATCCAATAAGAGTCAATGAGAGATTACTGGATAGAGATCCACTAATCTAAGATGCTTGGGTAGTTGTTGGATGTGTTAGGATCAAGAGCGCCACTAAGAGGAGGGGGGGGGGGGGGTGAATTAGTGCAGCGGTAAAAACGTCGTCGGTTCAAAAATCTTTGTTTCGATCAAACCCATTTCGAAAAGAGATTAAACTTTGAAAGCATTTGTAAGAGTGTATGAGAAAGTAAAGCAAGTAAGGAAGTTTGCAATAAGGTAAATTGCACAAATAGAAATACAAACCTGATTTTTATAGTGGTTCGATCGTCGTGACCTATATCCACTCCGCTGATTCCTCTTTCGTCGAGGCCACCAGCATCCACTAATGATCTTCCTTCAATAGGCAAAGATCAACTATCCTTTTACACTCTTTTTCCTTTTCATGGGTTTAGGAGATAACCCTTACAACCTCTCTTTCTTAGACCTCATTTCTTTCTTTAGAAGAACTTTCTAAATACTAGGAAGAAGGGACTCTAAATCCTAAGAGAGTTTCTAATTTTTCTTTCCCCCTTTTTCAACTCAATTTCATGCTTAATTCTTGCTACTCCATATAGGAATAGCTGGGGTATTTATAGATCCCAAATGACTTCAAAATTAGAGTAAAAAAAGGTCTCATTCTGGGTTTCCCAAGTCTTGGCGGTACCACCGCCTACAGCACTTACACTAGGTGGTACCACCACCTAGGAGACTATGTCTAAATAGTACCACCACCCAGACTGGCGGTACCATTGCTTGATACTAGGCGGTACCACTGTCTGACATAGTCTTGGAGATTGTGCCTCATAGATTGAGCCAACGACGGTGCCACCGCCTGTATTGGTAGTGCCACCACCTGATCCAACTTTTGAGTCACTAAATGGGCCTTTCTCTTAGCCCAAAATAGTCCCAGTTTGGGCCCAGTCAGTCCCTAATTGAGTTAGCTTAATTACATTCTAAGCCGACTCAATTAGACACTAAACTAACTCGATCTAGACATAATCGATTACAAGCAAATCCTTGTTGTTTGGCATGTCATTGGTTCATCCGGTGCTTCATCTGATCCTTCGGTGCATCGTCCTCTCCTTCGATGTATTGCCCAATCAGCACATTGTCTTCTCACAACATCCGATCTTCTTAGTGTAATGTCCAATCTTCTTGGCCCGATGCCCGAATTCACGGCCTGAACCCTTTTGTCGATATGTCGACCATTCCTCCGGCCCGACATCTAATCTTCTGACATGTTTGCTCTGGCTCAACATTCGATTTCTCCTACTTTAATTGATTTACCTTTTCTGATCGAAGCTAGTCCTACGTCACTTAAACGCACATTAGATGACAAACACATCAATTGATTTTATCATCAAAATTCGAGATTCAACAATCTCCCCCTTTTTTATGATGACAACCAATTAATGGCGGAGTTAACCTTAACTCCCCTTATCAATATGCAATATTGATAGAAAATTTGAAATCATAGTATTTCAACATTGCATGCAACATTAGTATTGAATTAACCAATTTATCACATCATTGCATGCATCATAAAATCATGCATAATCAAAATATCCAAGTATATCATCCCATGCATGATTATACATTATCATCATATCTTTTCCCCCTTTGTCATCAACAAGGAGAAGTGCATTTAGCAAGTTTCAAATCATTGTATTATAAACATAATCTCAAGTTTTATCATCAAGCAAGCTAGCAATAATTTTGAGTTTCACAAGTTTGTAAAATTTGCTAAATGTTTAAGTTAGCATGTTTTGCTTCTTGAGATAGGCAAGATAGTACTTTTGCTTCTCTTTTGAGATGAACAAGCTTTTTGCTTCTCTTTATGATGTGCAAACTAATAACTTATTGCTTCTTCTTGAAGTATGCAAGCTAGCTAGTAAGCTAGCAAAATTTGCTCCCCCTATGCCATTGTCAAATAGAAAGGAAGAATATAATATTGTAATTCTTTTCCATTTTAGTAAATAATAAAAAAAATATGGGAGTTCAAAAATAAGATCTTGATTCATAGAAAAATCTCATGTATTAAATATTAAGAAATTAAGATCATGATTTGGATAAAGAAAATAAATCTTAACCATAAAGTGTTCTTGTAAGACATGCCAAGTCATCATTATTATCACGTTGGACATGATACTAAATCAATAAATTTTCAAATCAATATTAACATGATACCAAAACATGGTTTCAAGTTTTTAATATATAACATGTATAATTTCAAACCATTACTTTTCATCTTTGCTTCATGGATGATACTAAAAATAAATTAATCATCACTATGAGCATATCATACATGATACTAAGACATAAATTTTTTTTAAGCATTTATCACTTCATGCATTAAATCAATATTTTGATCATGATGTCAAACATTCATCATTTCTCTCATGGATGATACTAAAGGATACCAAATATTAAATCAATATTTTTTAAGCATTTATCACTTCATGATTGTTGGTACCAAACATTCGTCATTTATTTTCTCCCCCTTTGTTATAGGCAAAAATGGGGGAATAGAACAAAGGTGTAAATATTCAAGTCATCACATGGAAGATATCAAGAAAAATTTGATGATGAGATATACTTCATGAATTCAAGGAAAAAATATATATTATATCTTGAAAGATAAGATTATGTGAATACCAAAAGACATTATTCATATAGTAAATCTCCTCCTTAAATGAAATACTAAGAAAAAAATTATATGAGTACAAATAAGAGTTAATGATTAAAAAAAATCTCAAGCAATTCCAAGAAATCAAGATCATGATTTGGATAAAACTCATTCGAATTAAAATCATCAAATCATCAAAATTCTTTTCAAGAGATTCAAAATGGCATAAATAACTTTATCAATCTCCTAGCAAAAAATCGATAAGATTAGATAAAAAGAATTTTTCAAGAAAAAAAACTTTCCTCTCTTTAGTTGTTTCAATTTAAGTAATTTGATTTCAACAAGCATGTCTTTGTTTTTATGCCAAACAAAAATATGTATCATTGTTTAAAAACAAAGTTCCTCACGACAAGATCGATAATCCATATATCACAAAGATCATCATGCATAATTTTGAAATATAAACTCATTAAGAATAATTTTAAATTATTATTTCAAATCAAACATGATTTAATTAAATATAAAATATCTTCAATCAAAATTATCATGACAAAAAATATAACACATTAAACATAAGGCTTCTTTAAACAAGAGATTTGATTTATCATTTTAATTCAAATGATAATATATATATATATATATATATATATATATATATATATATATATATATATTATGTGTCTTATTTTATGTGATTTATTTCATAGAAACATGCCTTTTTCATTTATGATAAATAAAAACATGTATCAATGTTTAAAACCAAAAGACAAGATTCATCACAAAAATCACAAGACTTCAAATCATCATGCATAATTAAATCAATAAATTTGTCATCAAAACTTTTAACATTTTTATTACGTCTTATATCATTATGCATCATTAAATCATTAAATATGATTTTATTAAACATAAAGTATTTTCAGTCAAAATCAAAATCAATTTGTTTGTAAAGCATTTTTTCTTTTTAAATAAATCTAGCTTTTCATGCTTAGTGCTAGGAGTTTAACATGTAATTTTTATGCTAAATTTTTTAAATAACTAGAAAAAGAAGCATGATATATTTTAAATTTTTATTTATTTATTTTTAAATTTAAAAATTACTCATGAAATGCATCATGTAATTTTGAAATAAAGTAAAGGGATTTTGGTTACCTCATCGTCGAACACCGTTAAAGCGTAGTTTGCCACATCGCCTTTGTTGGATTGTTCTTCATCTTCGGATAAATTTGATTCGTCCTAAGCCATCTTTGAGTGTTTTCTTCTTCTTTTGTAGCTTCTTTTTTTTAGGTTTATTTTTGTTCTTAGATTCTTGTTTTAAGAATTTTTTAAGCTTTATAGTCAAGAGTTCAAAGTCATCATCACTTGAGCTTTCACTCGAGTGATCTCCATTTGTTCTAAGTGTCAAATCCTTTCTATTGTTTGGAAGATTGTTCTCAAACTCTTCATGAGCCATACAACTCATTTTGTAGGTCATCAACGACTTGATAAGTTCTTCGAGAGGAAAATTTTTTAAATCCTTTACCTTTTGAATGGCCATTACTTTAGGGTCCCAACTCTTTGGAAGGGATCTCAATATTTTATTAAAGAGTTTAAAATTTAAAAAATATTTACTAAATGCTTTCAGACTATTGACGATATCCGTAAAACGGATATACATGTCTCCAATAGTCTCGCTTGGTTCTATTCGAAATAACTCAAAATCATACATCAAAATATTAACTTTAGAATCTTTAACCCTACTTGTGCCTTCATGTGTGATTTTAAGAGTGTGCAAAATATCGAAAGTTGTTTCGCAAGTAGAAACCCGATTGAATTTATTTTTATCTAAGGTATAAAATAGAGCATTCATGGCTCTAGCATTTAAAGAAAAAATTTTCTTCTCCAAATCATTCCATTCGTTCATTGGAGTAGAAGACTTTTGAAAATTGCTTTCGATAATATTTCATAAATCAACATTCAATAAAAGCAAGAAAACTCTCATTCAAGTTTTCCAATATGTGCAGTCTATCCCATTGAACATGGGAGGACGAATGAGAGAGTGACCCTCTTGAAAGTCAAAATGAGCAATTTCTCTTGGGTGTTAAACGAAATAAGAAATAACGAGGCTCTAATACCAACTGTTGGGATCAAGAGCGGCACTAAGAGGGGAGGGTGTGAATTATTGCAGCGGTAAAAATGTTATCGGTTCAAAAATCTTTATTTCGATCAAACCCATTTCAGAAAGATATTAAACTTTGAAAGCATTTGTAAGAGTGTAATGAGAAATTAAAGTAAGTAAGGAAGTTTGTAGTAAGGTAAATTACACAAATAGAAGTGCAAACTAGATTTTTATAGTGGTACGATCGTCGTGACCTACATCCACTCCACTGATTCCTCTTCCGTCGAGGCTATCAGCATCCACTAATGATCTTCCTTCAATGGGCGAAGGTCAACTACCCTTTTACGCTCTTTTTCCTTTTCATGGGTTTAGGAAACAACCCTTACAACCTCTCTTTCTTAGACCTCACTTCTTTCTTTAGAATAACTTTCTAAATACTAGGAAGAAGGGACTCTAAATCCTAAGAGAGTTTCCAATTTTTGTTTCCTCTTTTTTAACTTAATTTCATGCTTAATTCTTTCTACTCCATGCAGGAATATATGGGGTATTTATAGACCAAAATGACTTCAAAATTGAAGTAAAAAAAAGGGTCTCATCTCGGGTTTCCGGGTCCTAGCGGTACCACCGCCTATGTTGGGCAGTACCACCTCCTGCAGCATTAACACTGGGTAGTACCACTGCCTAGGAGACTGTGTCTGGGCGATACCACCATCCAGTCTGGCGATACCACCGCTTGACATAGTCTCAGAGACTATGCCTCATAGACTGAGCCATCGACAGTGCCACCGCCTGACCCAACTTTTGGGTCACTGAATGGGCCTTTCTCTTGGCCCAAAATAGCCCCATTTTGGGCCCAATTGGCCCCTAATTGAGTTAACTTAATTACATTCTAAACCAATTAGACTCTAAACTAACTTGACTAGATATAATCGATTACAAGGGAATCCTTATTGTCTGGCATATCATTGGTTCATCCGGTGCTTCGTCCGATCCTTCGACGCATCATCCTCTCCTTCGGTGTAATGCGCAATCAGCACATTGTCTTCTCGCAACATCCGATCTTCTTGGCACAATGTCCGATCTTCTTAGCCCAATGCCCGAATTCATGACCCGAAGCCTTCTACCGATACGTCAATCATTCCTCCGGTGCGACGTCCAATCTTCTAACATGTTTTCTTCAGCCTAACGTTCGATTCCTCCTACTTTAATCGATTTGTCTTTTCTGATTGAAGCTAGTCTTGCGTCACTTAAATGCACATTAGATGACAAACACATCAATTGATTACATTATCAAAATATGAGATTCAACAGGATAGAGATCCAATACCCAATAGGGCAAGATCCATTATGGTTAAGTTGATAAGGGACCTCTATAAATAGGAGGGAATCAGTAGTTCATAGGCTAGAGCCTTTTTGGTTTGCTTCTTCTATTCTCCTCTTCTTCTCCTCCTCAAAGCAAGCTTGGAGTTTTAAGGAGCATCATCGTAGCCCTATTGTATGGATCACTACTAGAGAGGAGGGTGCTTGACCTCCTTCACCCTCTCCTAGAGATCTGCGGGGACTCAGGAATATACAGTCTCCCTAGGTAACACAATCTTTCATTTATGTAGTTTTTAAGTTTCACGGATTTTACGCACCAATCTTCATATGACGACAAACACATCTTTAGGAAATTGAGGATTTTGTTTTATGTTCTTCCGCTGTGTATGTGATGTGTGCGAAAGATTGGTTTTGAACTACGTGTGTTATGTTTTGGAGAAGTTTTGACATCAAAATCGTTGACGCAAAAGCGAAAAAGGACAACAACTGTTGCTGCCCTTGTTGCCCTCGTAGATGGTAGCTTGTTACCATCTACGTGCATATAGCCGCTACAGCGACAACTGCAAGGGCGGCGGTAACAGGCAGGCAACATAGCGTCGACACATGCATAGGCATTGTGCTTACAACAACCGATCGACGGCCTACATGCAACAGGCCTATGGCTGGCGAGTAAGGGGCTGACAGCTTATGGGCGGCCTACCCGCAAGTGCAGCTCTTGCGGGTGGCACAGCGCCCACAAGAGGGGGGGCCACCTGCAGGCATGGCGCTTATAGGCATTGCACTCGTGGGGGCGTCGCCCGCAGGCGCGGCGCTTGTAGGCACAACACCCACGGGGGCGACGCCCCCGCCCCCGCCATAGAGGGCCGCCACCGGTAGGGTGGCGGCGGCCATAGCAAGCAGCAAGGATGGGGAGGATTAGGGGATTTGTAAGCAAAATATAATTTTACCCCCTTCGAATTTTAGAAATTCTAGATTATGTCCTTTGTCTAAATTATAAAAATACCCCTCAAAATTTAAAAAATTTCTTACATGTCCTTGATTTCAAAGAATATTAATTAATTTAAAAGTTTAATTGATTATTATTTTTATTATTATCTAATAGTCCTACAAAATAATATTTACATGTGATGTATGATGTGTGGACGGATGATCATGGACCGTGTGATGTGTGTACTTGTGATTATTATTATTAGAGCCTACGAGCCTCCATTTTATTTCTCATTTATTGTCGGGCCTACGTGTCTATGATTATTAGACACGAATCCCTCAGACTTTATCATATACACCTCCTCCTCGAGGTTGCTATTGAGGAATGCAGTTTTCACATCCATCTACCAGATCTCATAATCATAGTTTGCTGCAATAGCCAATAGAATTCGAATAGATTTTAGCATAGCTATAGGTGAGAATGTTTCATCATAGTCAACACCTTATTTTTGACGATACCCCTTAGCCATAAGCCTTGCTTTATAGATCTCTACTTTTCCATCTACTCTGATCTTCTTTTTGAAGATCCACTTGCTACTAATAGGTACAATACTCTCGAGTGCATCAACTAGGTTCTAAACCTTATTGGAGTAAATGAAATCCATCTTAGAATTCATGGCTTCTTGCTACTTCCTAGAGTCTATAATCATAATACCCTCTTTGTAAGTCTGAGGATCGATATCCTATATATCATATTGTGTAGACACTATCGACTTAGTTGGAACTTTATTCAGAAGGTAAGCTATAGTCTCTATAGCATATCCCCAAAATGAGATGGGCAGGTCGGTGAAGCTCATCATGAACCGCACCATGTCTAACAGTGTACGATTCCTCCTTTTAGATACACCATTGAGCTGAGGTGTATAAGGAGCTATCCATTAGGATAAAATCTCATAGTCATTGAGGAACTGGGTGAACTTTGTACTCAAATACTCATCTCCTCGATCTGATCGAAGAGTCTTGATACTCTTTCCAATCTAGTTTTTCACTTCATTCTTATACTCTTTGAATTTCTTAAAGGCCTCGGACTTGTACTTCATCAAGTACACTTGTTCCTACCTTGAGAAATCATTAGTAAAAGTAATAAAGTAGGTGTAACCACCTATGACATGAGTTGACATGGGTCCACATACATCATTATGTATGAGTTCTAACAACTCAGTTGCATATAACTCATAGTCGAATAGATCTAGATATCCATTATTTAGCAACTTTTGAAACCTTCCTTCATGGACGTGACCTAGCCTACAATGTCATAGGTATGCATTGTTTACCTCATCTCATCTCCTCTTAGACATACTTACATTCATAATATATGGAGTAGTGTCTAGTATAAACAAACCATTATGCAATGTTCCTCTCATAATGATTCCATCATCCACTAAAGGTTTGCCCCAAAATCTTCTAGCTTTCCACTGCCTCGGCCCAATTTAAACATTTAGCGAGAAACAAGTTATCTTGAAAAATTTATATAGCAATAGAGTGAGCATATAAAGCTCTACAAGTAACTAATATATCTATGGTGAAAGAGGATAGTTTCAAACAAATAAGGTACCAAATATAATGCAAGGATACATGAGTTCATAAATAACTACTCAATGAATGCAGAATTATAATATAATTTCATTCGAAGCATGTTTTGTTCATAACAACGGAGCAAAGATAAATTGGAGCATATCAATAATGTAAGGAGCGTTTCAGGGCATATCAATGGCATATGATATATTACGGAGCATATCAATACCAAATAAAACATTTTGGAGCATATCAAAGGCAAAAGGAAAATGTTTCAAAGCATATCAATGGTATATGAAATATTTTAGAGCATATCAATGGTGTATGAAATGTTTTGGAACATATCAATGGCGTATAAAATATTTTGGAGCATATCAATGGCGTATGAAATGTTTCGGAATATATCAATGGTATATGAAATATTTTGGAGCATATCAATGGCGTATAAAATGTTTCAGAGCATATCAATAATAAATAAAATATTTTAGAGTATATCAATGATGTATGAAATGTTTTGAAGCATATCAATAATATATAGAATATTTCAAAGTATATTGATGGTGTATAAACATTTCGAAGGTATAAGAAGTATTTTAGAACATATGAAAGAATAAATACAAAATAGAAGCTCAAACGTCATATTTGGCGTTACATTTATTTCATTTTTATCCAAAGCACATATAGAAGCATATAACCAAAGCTCTTCATATCATATCAAACACATAGAAGATGAAGTAGGATCATAACATAATATAGTCTATCAATTTCTGAATGACCACCAAACATAAGTCTCATATGTTTGGAAGCTCCATCCACCCACGTCTAAGTGAAGACATAGGGGGTCGACAGAGCATCGCAAGATCTAAGCATAACTCCCATTATCATTTAATAAAGGTTCACATTATCTCACAAACACCAAAGTACAAAAGGACATTGTGAATAATAAAATTGGTATATATATGAAGCACATGCGGAACAACGGAATACATGTGCCAATATGAAATATTACGATACAAACATAAACTTTAACATAACATATTCAGGTATATAAATACTTATAAGGACAAGAGTATACAAAATTTGAAAGCAATAATGTAAAGCTTAACTGAAGTAATGATTTTAGCAGAAATCAATTTCCAAAGAGATGAAACAAGAATAAATGAAATCGACCAAAGCTTAATTTTGACAGAATTTAAGAGGCACATTTCATGAATTATTCAAATAATCAATTATACTCCAATTTGCACAAATTAGTGTCATTCAAAAGATATATCAATCTAGTTTTATATAAATCAAGTTTTCTTAAATTGGATTTTTGAACAAGGAGTTATAAATAGTTTAGTAACTAAAGGTCAAAGAACATTATCTCTGTTTTGTAAAATTTTTCGAGTTGATTGGAACAAATGCTTTAATAGGTATTTATACTCCAAATCCTTCAAATCAATCATTCACAGAAATATTTATGAGTTTAGTTTCTAATAAATTATGTTTTGCATAAATCAAAGTTTCTAATAGAGAGTTATAAGCAAAAGAGTACCGAAAGGTCAAAACCAACAATCTCCATTTTACAGATTTCATAGGGTCAATTGAAATAACAGTTTGGATAAATAATTGGACTCCAAATTTATCATTCTTAGTATCAAAAGAAAGAGCTATAAGTCTATTTTCGGATAAATTTAGCTTTCTTTCTAAATAAAAAAATCAGTGTATAAAGTTATGGCTAGAATAATGCAAAAAGGTTAAATCTCAAAAAATTCCAAATTCATAGTTTTATTCTCAAATGATAAAAATATCAAGTACGAAGCCAAAATCTTTCAAAATTTTTTAGAATTAAGATGAAATCAGAGATCAAGATTACTATAGGAAATGGTTAGAATACTTGCCTTAGAAAAATTTAAGTCTCAAATGTATGGAATTGATGCAAAATCTCAAGCCAAAGCAATATTTCTTCTTGCTCTACTTCAATTCCTCTCCCCTTCTCTTCTCAAACCTATGCTAGATGCAGCTCCTTTGTTAAGTTCTCCTTTAGTTTCTCCTCTAATTGTATCAGGTTTGGCTAATATAAGGATTGTTATGATCAATATGACACTAAGGGGGGGGGGGGGGGGGGGAGAGGCGGAGAGGGGTGGGGTGAATTAGTGCAGCAATAAAAATTACGGTTGCAATTCCAAATCTTTTCGAGTTGATAAAAATGTAACGAAGAAATCATATCGAGAAGATATCAACTTGAAGTAAATGAACAATGCAGAGTGCAGCTAAGTAATGAAAGTAAGTAGTAAGAAAAGAACACACCAGATTTATAGTGGTTTGATCGTTGTGACCTACGTCCACTTCTGATTCCTCCTCCATCGAGGTTACTGGTGTTCACTAATGGTCTTCCTTCAATATGTGTAAACTAATCACCTTCTTATAATACTTTCTCTTTTTTTGAGTTTAGGAGGCAACCCTTACAAACCTCATACTTCACTTGAATGATCACAAGGCTTAGAAAGAGAGGAGGATACTTTGCACTTTTATAATACTTTCACACCCTAACACTTTAAGATTTTGTTCACACTTTGTTACTTTTTAATGCAGGAAAGATTGAGATATTTATTGGCCCTAATGGCTTTAAAAATGGAGCTAAAAAGTATCTTATCCTAGGTTTTCGAGGTACTAATGGTACCACCACCAGTATTGGGCGATACCATTGCTTGACACTCTGACACTGGACGGTACCATCACCTAGTCTGGTGGTACTACTGCTTGACAGAGCCTAGTCTCCGAGGCTCTAGTGGTACCACCACCTGATAGCATTAATTATCGACGATACCATCGCTTAGATCACTTGGGAGGCTGAGCCTCAAGCGATTCCATCGCCCACCCTAGGCAGTACCACCGCTTGGCATGACTCCAAGTGGCTGAGTGGGCCATGTTGGGCTGATAGCTCATATTCAGCCCATGTGGGCTAGGGCAGCCCATAGCCCACAGCCCCTCTTAACCTAACCCTAATTAAGATTTATGGGGTGTGGTGGCTGCGTTTTAGAAGCAGAAAAAGGTTATAAAAAGGCAGCAACGAGGTAGATCTTGAGAGTCACGGGATTCCAAAGAGAAGAAAGAGAACAAGGCAGAAAAGGAAGAGAAAGAAAGGGAAGAAGACAAGGACAACGCAGAGAGACTGTTCTCAATCATCTAGCAGTGTTCTCATCTCAGGTTAGATCAAATCTATAGTAGACTCTTGTTGTGATTACTTGGGGAGGTTTTAGATATTGTGGGCAGTGACGTGATCCTTGTATCCCAATTATTCTCTTGTGGTTGTTGCTAGGGTTTAGGGCAAGAGATTGAGATTTGTATATTCATTATTCTCATAGTGGATTATCTCTAGTTTGCCCCATGGTTTTTACCCTTCACATTGAAGGGGTTTACCACGTATATCTTGGTGTTCTGTTTGATTGTGCTTCTATTTAATTCCGCTGCGTATTATGATCTTCTAGTATTTGTTCATATACAAAGGTTATTCCTCTTTATATCCCCATCAACTGGTATTAGAGCGGGGTTTTGGTGATTTAATTTTTGTATTTAAACATGGAGGCCAGTAATATTTCTCGCATGATTAGTTTGAATGGAAATAATTGGATGATATGGAAACCAAGAATGGAAGATCTCTTGTATTGCAAAGATTTGTATGGACCTTTGTTGGGGGATAGTGCAAAACCTACAACTATGACAGATGATTAGTGGAAGAGGTTAGATCGAAAAACAATTGGGTTTATTAGACAGTGGCTTAATGATAGTGTCTTTTACCATGTTTCTACTGAAATTTCTGCATATTCTCTTTGGAAAAAATTGGAAAGTCTCTATGAAAGAAAAACAGCTGGCAACAAAGCTTTTTTTATCAGAAAACTTGTGAATCTAAAAATAGAGAGGGTGCTTTTATTGCTGAGCATTTGAATGAAATGCAGAGTATTACTAACTAGTTATCCTCTATGAAAATGTCTCTTGATAATGAGTTGCAGGCATTGTTACTTCTCAGTTCATTTGTCACGACCCGAGTCTGATGAGCTAACTGGCCAATAACTCCATTTTGGTCCTTCAACCACGGACCAAAATGCTTAAGCTGAAGTTGATAGTAGTACACTCATCAGACCCTTATAAGACAATCTTAATCTTGGTCACTTTCGATGTGGGACTAATCAGGGGTGTTACATCATTACCAGAAAGTTGGGAGACACTGGTGGTTTCCCTTAGTAATTCTGCGCCAGATGGTATTGTCACTATAAGTCAAGTAACAAGCAGTTTGTTGAATGAGGAGTTGAGAAGAAAGAGTTCAGCAACATCTCAGAATGATTCACAAGCACTTATCTCAGAGAATAGAGAAAGGTCACAGTCTAGAAGCAGTTCACGTATGGGTAGGAGCAAGTCAAGATCAAGAAAAGATATTGTTTGTTATAACTATGGTGAGAAAGGACATTACAAGAACCAATGTAAGCAACCTAAGAAGAACAAGAAAAAGGGAAAAGAAGTGGAGTCTATAGAGTCAAAGGATAATACTACAGCTATAGTGCAGGGTGGTGATTATTTGATTTTGTCTCCTTCTGATGATATTTTTTCTTGTATGTGTCAAGATCTTGAGTGGGTGATTGACATAGGTGCTTCTTATCATGCTACACCACGGAGGGAGTTTTTTGCTACATACAGGTATGGAAACTTTAGTGTTGTCAAGATGGGCAACTATGGCATAACAGACATCATTGGCATGGGTGATATCCATTTAAAGACCAACATTGGCTGCAAGTTGGTGCTTAAGGATATGAGGCATGTGATTGACTTGAGGCTGAATTTAATTTCAGTTGGAAGACTAGATGATGAAGACTATGAAAGCAGATTTCACAGAGGGCAATGGAAGCTCAGTAAGGGTTCTCTTGTTATAGCTAGTGGAAAGAAATGTCATACTTTGTACAGGTTGCAGGCTAAAGCTTATGGTGAGCAATTAAATGCTACAGAGAAAGACTTCAGTATGGAGTGTGGCATAGGCGATTGGGACACATGAGCGAGAAGGGGCTGCAAGCTCTTTCCAAGAGAGAGGTATTGCCAGATCTCAGAGGTATACATCTGAACCCTTGTATTGATTGTTTGGCTGGTAAACAACATAGAGTTTCATTTGCTAGTGCTGCTTTGTCTAGAAAAATGCATGTCTTAGACCGTGTTTATACAGATGTATGTGGTCCTTTAAGGACAAAAACTCTTGGTGGATCTGTTGATGTTCTTGGTATAAGTGGTGCACTTTATTTTGTCACTTTTATAGATGATTTTTCTAGGAAAGTTTGGGCCTATGCTTTGAAGACTAAAGATCAGGTTATTAATGTCTTCAAAGAGTTTCATGCTAGGATTGAAAGGGAGACAGAAAGGAAATTGAAATGCATAAGATCATATAATGGTGGTGAGTATATAGGATTGTTTAATGACTATTGCAGGTCACATGGGATCCAACATGAGATGACAGTTCTTGGTACACCTCAGCATAATGCAATTGCAGAGAGGATGAACCGCACCATCATGGAAAAAATTAGATGTATGCTTTCACAGGCCAAGCTACCCAAAAGGTTTTGAGATGAGGCTTTGAGGACTGCAGTTGATGTAATCAACTTATCACCATGTATAGCCCTAGATGGTGATGTTGCAGAGCATGTATGGTCAGAGAAAGATGTTTCCTATGGGCATTTGAGAGTATTTGGCTGTCACGCATTTGCACATATTCCAAACAATGAGAGGTCCAAGCTGGATGGTAAGTCTAAAGAATGTATTTTTCTTGGTTACTCACATGATCATTTTGGTTACAGGCTTTGGGATCCAGAAAAGCAGAAGGTATTCAGAAGCAGAGATGTAGTCTTATTTGAGGATCAAACCTTTGAAGATTTGAATAAGAAGACACAGGCCAAGACTTATGCAGAAGGATTAGCATATTGTGACCCAGTTATTCCTCCAGTATATCATGGTGATGGGGGAGATGTGCAGGAAGATAGTGTAGAGTCTGATGTTGATCTACCTGTAGGACATGTTGAGCAAGAAGAAGTAGGAGAGCAAGTTCCAACAGAACCTCAGTTGAGAAGATCTTCTAGACAACGTCAACCTTCTAGAAGATACTCTACAGATGAGTATGTGATGCTTACTGATGCAGGTGAACTAGAGAGTTACCAGGAAGCAGTTGAAAGTGAGCAGAAAGAGAAGTGGTTAGTTGCTATGCAGGAAGAGATGGATGCTCTTCAGAAGAACCACACTTATAATTTGGTGCTACTACCAAATGGAATGAAGGCCTTGAAGAACAAGTGGGTTTTTAGGTTGAAGACTCAATAATATTGTTCTCAACCAAAGTACAAAGCTAGATTGGTTATGAAATGCTTTGGTCAAAGAAAGATATTGACTTTGAAGAGATTTTCTCTCTTGTTGTTAAAATGTCTTCTATTCGTGTTGCTCTTGGTATTGCTGCTAGCCAGGACTTGGAGGTTGAGCAGTTAGATGTGAAGACAGCTTTCCTTCATGGTGATTTGGAGGAGGAAATTTATATGGAGCAACCAGAAGGCTTCAAAGTCAAAGGTAAAGATAATTTTGTCTGCAAGTTGAAGAAAATCTTGTATGGGCTAAAGCAAGCTCCAAGACAGTTGTACAGAAAGTTTGATTCATTTATGATAGAAAATGGATACAAAAGAACGGCTTCAGATCATTGTGTGTACATCAAATGGTTTGGTGAGGATTTTATTATTCTCTTACTTTATGTTGATGACATGCTTATTCTTGGGAAAGATATGTCTAAAATTGACAGGTTGAAGAAGGAACTGAGTGAGTCTTTTGCAATGAAGGACATAGGGCCAGCAAAGCAAATACTAGGCATGCAGATTTCCCGTGATAGGAAAAACAAGAAGATTTGGTTGTCACAGGAGAAATACATCGAGAAGGTATTGGAAAGATTCAGTATGAGCAACGCAAAACCAATTGGTTCTCCTCTTGTAGGTCACTTCAAGTTGTGCTCAAAACAGAGTCCGTCAAGTGATGAGGAGAAGGAGAAAATGCAAAATGTTCCTTATGCTTTAGCAGTTGGAAGTTTAATGTATGCAATGGTATGTATGAGGCCGGACATCGTATATACAGTGGGTGTTACTAGCATATTTCTTGCAAATCCAGGCAAAGAGCATTGGGCAGCAGTGAAGTGGATTTTTAGATATCTCAGAGGGAGCTCTAAGGTTTGTTTAAGCTTTAGAGGTGGACCTCATGTGTTGACAGGTTACACAGATGCAGATATGGCAAGAGATATAGATACGAGAAAGTCTACTTTAGGTTATGTACTTACTTTTGCAGGGAGAGCTGTATCATAGCAATTCAAGTTGCAAAGGTGTATTGCTCTCTCTACCACAAAAGTAGAATATATTGCTGCTATAGAGGTATGCAAAGAAATGTTATAGATAAAAGAATTCTTACAAGAATTGGGGCTGAAATAGGAAAATTATGTGATGCATTGTGACAGCCAGAGTGTCATCCATTTGTGTAAGAATCCAATGTTTCATTCCAAATCAAAGCATATAGATGTTAGATACCATTGGATTCGAAATGTATTTGAAGAGAAGCAGTTGCAGCTTCAGAAAATTCATACAGATGACAACGGAGTAGACATATTGACGAAGACCTTACCAAAAGAAAGACAGGAGATATGCCGACAGTTGGTCGGCATGGCTTCACATTGAGGAGTCATGGGACAGCATCCCTTATGGGCTGAAGGGGGAGGTTGTTGGGCTGATAGCCCATATTCAGCCCATGTGGGCTAGGGCAGCCCACAGCCCACACCCCCTCTTAACCTAACCCTAATTAAGATTAGGGAGTGTGGTGGCTGCGTTTTAGAAGCAGAAAAATGCTATAAAAAGGCAGCAACGAGGCAGATCTTGAGAGTCACGAGATTCCAAAGAGAAGAAGGAGAATAAGGCAGAAAAGGAAGAGAAAGAAAGGGAAGAAGACAAGGACAACGCAGAGAGACTGTTCTCAATCATCTAGCAGTGTTCTCATCTCAAGTTAAATCAAATCTATAGTAGACTCTTGTTGTGATTACTTGGGGAGGTTTTAAATATTATGGGCAGTGACGTGATCCTTGTATCCCAATTATTCTCTTGTGGTTGTTGCTAGGGTTTAGGGCAAGAGATTAAGATTTGTATATTCATTATTCTCATAGTGGATTATCTCTAGTTTGCCCCGTGGTTTTTACCCTTCACATTGAAGGGGTTTTCCACGTACATCTTGGTGTTCTGTTTGATTGTGCTTCTATTTAATTATGCTGCGTATTATGATCTTCTAGTATTTGTTCATATACAAAGGTTATTCCTCTTTATATCCCCATTAGGCCATCCATCTAGCCTAACTCAATCTTGTTTTGGGCCCAGTTGGCTCTTAATTGAGTTAACAGAATTTCTCCTAAACTTAACTCAAATTAAGACCTAACTATATCAATTAAGGCTAAAATAATTATAATTAAGCAATCTAGTTGTCCGACATGTCAATTATTCAATCGAACTACCAGTGAAACTTTCGACGCATTTCTGGTGAACTCCCAGTGAGCTTCTAATGAACTTCCGACATATCGTTTAGATATTCAGCGTATCGCCCGATCCTCCGATATGTTGACTCCTGCAACATCCATTCTCAGTGCATACTCCGATTCTTCCAACCCGATGTCAGATCTTTAACTCTGGCCCAACATCGGATTCTACCTTAATTATTTTACCTTTTTTCACGTAGTTAGTCCTGCATCACTTATCTCAATATATGAATTAGATCAATAATTTATTAATTGATTTCATCATCAAAATCAGAGATTCAACAATCTCCCCCTTTTTTATGATGACAACCAATTGATGATAGAGTTAACCTTAACTCCCTCTATCTATATGCTATATTGAGATAAAGCAAACTTGAATTCAAAAGGAATCATGACATTTGAATTCAAGTGAAACACTTTTGATCATAGCGATCAAATGCAATATATCATATTAAAATTTCATATGTTGTGCATCATTATAGTTTCAAATTAAAACATACACAATTTCAAAACATTACATTTCATCCTCACTTCATGCATGATACCAAAAATAAATCAACATCACTTTGGGCATAATATACATGATACTAAAGCATTAAAATTTTAAGCATTTATCACTTCATGTATCAATATTTTGATCATGATATCAAAACATTCATTATTTATCCCCCTTTGTCATCAACAAAAAGGAGAATCTTTCAACAATTTATGCAAGTATTTTAAACTATTAAAGTAAGTTTTATACCAATTTATGCAATCTAGCAACTTTTGTGAAATGAGAAGTTAAGCAAAAACTTTAAATCACTTCATGCATGATAACTTCACTTCATGCATTAAATCACTTCATGCATGATAACTTCACTTCATGCATTAAAATGTCAAGCATTTATCATGCAAAAACTTTCATGATAACTACTTTTACTTCTTGAAATGGACAAGATAGCATTTTAGCTTTAGATGTGCAAGTTCTTTTTGGTGCAAGTTTCTTTCTTCCTTTTGTCATAAGAATAAGGAGAAGAGGAAGAAGAGTAAGGAAGGAATTCATTATTCATAAGAAAAATCAAGAACCAAATTCATGAAAGGATTTGAACCAAACCAAATCCATGATAAATAATTTTCATTGAATCAAGCTTCTACTATCGCAAATAGAAAAGATTCATCATAAAAGATCATGATGTGCATACTAAAAATTCATAAATCAAATCCCTTTTCTTGTAAATATGAGGATTATCGCATAAAGGATCAAGTATTGATCCAAAGATCCATGAATCATGACTCTTCCTTTGCAAATAGAAGGAGGAAAGACTCATGATCATCACATGAAAAATAATGAATCAAGTTGTGAATACCAGAAGTCCAATAAAAACTCTTCTTTCATGAAGGATCAAAAATCCACGAACAAAATCACTTCTTTGGTGAATTGCAAGAAGAAGAAATGAAGGAAACAATCTCAATTTAAAGAGAAAACTCAAGTTACGAAAAATCTAGATATCAATATCATGATCTAAAAAATGTATATGAAGAATTTATGCATTTAGGAGATTTAACATGCCTAACATTCAAGCTAACAATTATGGTTTTCTTGAGATGTTAGCAATTTTCTTTCTCCCCTTTTATCATTGTCAAAAAGAAGGAAAGGTTATAATAGTGCAAAATTTTTTCCTTTACATCATTTTTCAAATCATCACATAAAATATATCAAGAAAAATTAACTTAGTGATGAGATATATAATTTATGAATACAAAGGAATTATATATAATAAAAATCATGTCATGAAAGATAATATCAAAGATCATATGAATACCAAAAGACATGATTTATTTTGATAAATCTTCTCTTAATTAATCAAAAAGAAATCTTAGGAGATCAAATATGATATCTTGATTCATAAAAAGATTTCAAGTTATAATTATAAGGAATCAAGAGAAAAATCATCATTCATTTAGATAATACTTCTCTTTAGTAAATAATGAAAAAAATGTTAGGATCAAGAGCGGCACTAAAAGGGGGGGGTGAATTAGTGCAGTGAAAAACTTTTTCGATTTTAAAAGAATCCGTTTCGATTAAAACGGATTCCGATGAAAAATGTTTCAATTCAATCCGTTTCGGAGAGAAGTTGAATTTGAAAGCTTTTCATAAAAGTGCAGAGAGAAGACTAAGGAGGTAATGTAAATTGCACAAATGAAAAGCAAACCAGAATTTAGAGTGGTTTGGTCAATGTGACCTACGTCCACTTTCGGATTCCTCCTCCGTCGAGGTCATCAGCGTCCACTAACGACTTTTCTTTAATAGGCGAAGACCAACCACCTTCCTGGAATCCGGGGCCAAAATTGAAGCCAAAAAGTATCACATCCCTGGAATCCGGGGTACTGGCGGTACCACCGTCGTTACTGGGTGGTACTACTATCGTTGTTCTAACACTAGGCGGTACCACCGCCGGACAGGGCTGGTACCACTATTGGCAGCATTCACTGCCTACGGTACCACCGCCCAGTCTAGACGGTACCACCACCCAGATATCCTGAGGCACTACCTTCCAAGCGGTGCCACCGCCAACCATATTTTTAGGGGTTGAATTGGCTGCTCAATTCAGTCCAATTCAACCCTGTTAAGGGCCTAGTTGGTCCCTAATTAAGTTAGTGAGATTATCTCCCAATCCTAACTTAATTTATGCTCTAACTATAATAACTAATACATAATTATAGCGCTTCTTGTTCTGGTGCATCAATTGCTCTTCTAGAAAGCTTTCGACGTACTTCCGGCGAACATCCAACGAACTCTCGGTAATATTCCGGTGGACTCCTGGTAAGCTCTTAGACTTTGTGATGATCTTCTTGACGAGTTCTGATGAGCTTCTTTGGCAAGCTCCTGGACTTCTCGGTTAGTTCTAGCAGAACTTCCAATGAATGTCCGGACTTCTGATGAACTCTCAAACTCCCAATGAGATCTCGATCTTGACTCCGGTGCAACACCTGCTTTATGTCTTACTACTATCATAGTTAATCCTGCACACTTTTCTCAACATATAGATTAGATCAAACAAATTACAATTGACTTCGTCATAAAAATCTAAGATTCAACAATCTCCCCCTTTTTGATAATGACAATCAATTGATGACAGAGTTAACCTTAACTCCCTTTATCTATATGTCATACTTGAGAAAAGTCTTTCTTGAATTCAAGGCCTTTGAATTCAAGAAACAAACTGAGAAGATAAGTTCATTAAACTTATCAACATGCACATCATGATTCCTATCATGATATGATATTCTCAAAATACAATGCTAAGCATTTATCAAAATGATGTCAAGGCATGACATCTATTTTCAAGTATGCTATTTCAAATATGAAAGATGACAAATATGACAATTCATCATTCTATAGCAAGATATCCATTGTAAAATTGCAAGTTAAGCTCTAGATATCTTATCATAATGAAAGAAATTTATCAAGCAAACATTTCAAGTATATATGATGAAATGCATTGCATATATTTGTCATCAATTTACCACATTTTGGTATTATTTGTCCCCCTTTGTCATCAACAAAAAGGAGAACAATTCAACAATGCAAATGAGGTAAAAAAAATCAAGCAAGTTTCACACTCAAAAGTTCTCATCATTAAATGTTATCAACATTAAAGCGATAGATTCCAACAACTTCTCCCCCTTTGTCATCACATTTTGCATGAAGAAGAGGAAAGAAGGTAAGGAGGGAATCCATTAAGAACTAAATTTATGAAATGATTTGAATCAAGTAAAAAACGATGAATAAGTTTTCGTTAAAACATACTTTCATTTTGACGAAGAGAAGAGATTCATGAAAAGGATCGAGATATCCATATGAAATCAAATCCTCAATGTTATAAATAATTATCACATACGAAAATTCATCTTTCAAGGATTAATATATCCATTAGAATTCCTTCAATTTTCATGAGAAGAATTCATGGGAGAGGAGTATCACATGGGAGAAATTCATGAATAAAACTTCATAGTGAGAAGAGCATTACATCAAATCCATTTCTCATTAAAAATTTTATCAAAGTGAAATCAGTGAGAGATGCATTTGTCAATGACTTTCATGTATCAAACATCAAGATATTTAAATGTATAAACACTTCATGCATTTATAAAATGTTTCGTCATAACCTTTCATCACTACTTGCATGAGATAATATCATTAGTGCTTATAGCACTCAAAAGTTAAGAATATGATATTGCATCATGTATGATTAAAACTTCTCAATATTCAATAGAGATCATAATTATCATAGAAATTTTCAGCATCAAAGTAAACATGTTATTGCATCATTGTATGATTACATGCTCATTATTTAAAGAAATCACAATATCATATAAATTTTCAGCATCAAAGCACAGAAATCAAAGTAAATAAAATTTTAAGTTTACAACATCGAGGTAAATAATTTCAGCATTAAAGCATAGAATTACAACATCAAAGTAAACAACATTTTAAGTTTACAACATCAAGGTAAATAATTTTTAACATCAAAGCACAGAATTCCAACATCAAAGTAAAAGTTATAACATCTAAGTGAAGCACACAACCTTATCATATAAAATTTGCATCATACGAAGAGAAGATTTAAGTGAGTGAACCAAAGAATCAAGAAAGTCTGAAAATGAAATTTAACAAATTCATGCATTCGGATAAATTAACATTACTAATTTTCTTCTAATAAAATCAAATTATTCTTCACTCAAAGACTTTATAAAAATATCGACTAATTGATGTTTATATCAATAAACTCTAAGATTATATCATGATTATTGACATGATCTCATATAAAGTGATGTCTAATATCAATATGTTTAGTTCTAAAGTGTTGAATGGAATTTTTTGTTAAACATATTACACTTATGTTATCATATTTTATGGGAATGTTTTTAAGATGAATCTTATAATCCTCTAAAGTATTTTTCATCCACACAACTTATGCACAACATGCACTAGCTGCAATGTACTCAGCTTTGGTTGTAGATAGTGCAACCGAGTTTTATTTCTTGGAAGACCAAGAAACAAATGCGCATCCTAAAAATTGACATATTCCGGATGTGCTTTTTCTATCTAATCTACATCCTGAAAAATCTACATCAGCATAGGCAATTAGCTCAAGGTTCTCAGATTTTGGATACCATAATCCTAGATTTGTGGTTCTTTTAATATATCTAAGTATTCTCTTAACTGCTTTAAGATGAGATATCTTATGAGTAGATTGAAACCTAGTACAAAGTCCTACACTAAACATGATATTTGGTCTAGTTGCGATGAGATATAGTAAACTTCCTATCATACCCCTATAAGCTTTTTGATCAAAGCTTTCTCCACTTTCATCAATGTCTAACTTAATGGAGGTACTCATAGGAGTATTGATAGCCTTTGAGCTATCTATAATAAATATTTTTAACAAATCTAAAGCATATTTTGTTTGACTAAGAAAAATATCATTGCTAAGTTGTATAATTTGTAAGCCTAAAATGAATGTTAGTTCCCCCATTAAGCTCATTTCAAACTCTAGACTCATACTTTTGGCAAATGACTTGCATAAAGATTCATTCGTGAAACTGAAAATAATGTTATCAACATAAATTTGAACAATAAGAAAATTATTTTTAAAATTTTTAATAAACAATGTAGTATCGACCTTACCTTTAGAGAAATTACTTTGAATAAGAAAGGAGCTAAGTCTCTCGTACCAAGCTCTTGGGGCTTGTTTTAATCCATAGAGAGCTTTAGTCAATTTAAATATATGATTAGGGAGATTATTATTCTCAAATCTGGGAGGTTGTTTAACATAAACTTCTTTGGAAATAAAACCATTAAGAAAAGCACTTTTAACATTCGTTTGAAATAACTTAAAATTGTTACTACTAGCATAGTCAAGGAGTATCCTTATGGCTTCTAATTGTGCCATAGGAGCGAAGGTTTCTTCATAATCGATACCTTCTTCTTGGTTGAAACCCTTGGCCACTAATCTAGCCTTGTTTCGAACCACGATACCAAATTCATCTTGCTTGTTTCTAAAATCCCATTTAGTACCAATAACTAAATGGTCATTTGGCCTAGGAACAAACTTCCACACCTCATTTTTCTTAAATTGATTCAACTCTTCTTGCATTACGATAACCCATGAATTATCTTTCAAGGCCTCATCAATATATTTTGGTTCAATTTGGGAGAGAAAAGCAGCGTTGGGACAAAAATTCTTAAGAGAAGAATGAGTTTGAACCCCTTTTGATGTGTCTCATATGATTAGCTCCTTAGGATGAGCATCTATATACTTCCATTCTTTGGGTAAGGATGTTTTGAAAGGAGATGCATCCAAGTTGCTAGATGGAGAAGGGGTTTTCATTTAAATTCAAAGCATTAAAATTAACATCATCATCAAAATCATTTTTCTTGATTTCGAAAACTTCATTAAAAACAACATGAATAGATTCTTCTATAATTAAAGTTCTTTTGTTAAAGATACGAAATGCTTTAGAAATAGAAGAATAGCCAAGAAAAATTCTTCTATCGGATTTTGCATCAAATTTTCCTAAGGCATCTTTTTCATTCAAGATAGAACACTTACACCCAAAAATTTTAAAATATGAAACATTGGGTTTTTATTGTTCCACAACTCATTAGGAGTTTTGGCAAGTAAGGGTTTTACTAGAACTCTATTCATGACATAGCATGTTGTATTTACGGCTTCGGCTCAAAAATATTTGGGTAGGCTATGTTCGTTTAACATGGGTTTTGTCATTTCTTTGTACTACTCTATTTTGTTGAGGATTTCTTGGAGTAGAGAAGTTGTGGTTATATCCATTATATTCACAAAATTCTTGAAAATCACAGTTTTAAAATTCACCACCATGATCACTTCGAATTGATGAAATCATAAATCTCTTTTCATTTTGAACAAGTTTACAAAACTTAGAGAAACACCTAAAGCAATCACTTTTATGTGCCAAAAAATAAGTCCATATCTATCTACTAAAATCATCTATGATGAGAAATGCGTATTTGCTTCGTCCTAGGCTTGATTAGCAATTGGTCTGAATAAGTCCATATGGATTAATTGCAATGGTCTAGATGTGCTTATTTAGTTCTTTGGTTTGAAACTACTTTTTATTTGCTTTCCTAGTTGACATACATCACATACATTGTCTTTGACGAACTTAATGTGAGGAATTCCTCTCATAAGTTCTTTAGATGAAATTTGAGAGATTAGTTTCATGCTTGCATGTCCTAACCTCCTATGCCAAATCCAAGTATCATCATTCAAAATCGAAAAATATATTTTATTACAAAGATCATTAATGTCTATATTGTATATATTATTTTATTTTAGAACAATCATAGATGATGTGTTTTTGAATGATTTTTCAATAATGCAAGCATTGGATTCAAATATAATGATGTATCCTTTATCACACAATTGATTAATGCTCAAAAGGTTATGCTTTAAGCCATCAACTAACAATACATCTTCAATAGAAAAGGTGGATTTGTTATCTATGGTTCCTTTGCCAATGATTTTACCCTTGTTGTTGTCTCCAAATGTGACATATCCTTCGTCTATGCTAGTGAGCTTAGAGAATTGAGATGGATCTCCGGTCATATGCCTTGAGCATCCACTATCAAGGTACCATCTCTTGCTCATAGCTTGTGATGGTAAACATTTCTATAAAAAAGGATGATTTTTAGTACCTATTTGACCTTGGGTGCCTCAAAAATCGATCTACATAGCTTATCATGTTGCATTGAGTCATTTGAGGTTCTTTTAGGAACCCAAATCAATTTGTGTGGACTACATTTCTTAAATGGACAATGATAAGCTATATGCCCAAATTTGCAACAAAAGTTGCATTTCTTTCGGGGTGAAACGTGCAAAATAGGGTCTTTAACAAAGGTGGTTAGATTTTGGTGAGAGCTACTCACAAATCCGATTCCGCCTTTTCTATGAACGTGACCCTTATTGGCAAGGATCATGTTTAAGGATTTGCTACCAACCTCAAACTTTTCTAAGGTTTTCTTAAGTAGCAAGTTTTCCTTTTGAAGTATTTCTAGTGCATCACATTTCGTACATGAAGCTAAACTATCATTGTGCTCAACTTTTAATCTATTGTAATCACTAACAAGAGAATCATGCTCCTTTTTTAATAATTTATATTTTTTACTAATTAATTTGTATTCATCAAATAAATCATGAAAAGCATTTAAAAGTTCATCAAACGATAAATTTACATTAAATGAACTTGTTACCTAATCTCCAATGACCATTAGTGCATAGTGAGCAACTTGCTCGGTGTTGGTTGGCTCCTCTTCTTCGGATGAACTTGAGTCATCTCATGTTGCTTTAAGAGCCTTCTTCTTCTTTGGTTGTCTCTTCTTTGCTTGGGGATATTCACTCTTGTAATGTCTCGACTTTTTGCATTCATAACATATCACTTGTTCTTTCTTAGGTTCAATTTTATTTTTAATATAATTTTTAAATTTATTTCTTTTTATAAATTTTTTGAACCTCTTTGTTAATAGTACAAGTCTTCATCAAATTCCTCATCACTTAAATTTCTTTCAAGTGGTCTTCTTGAGTTCTTAGAGCCATATCCTTTCTATTCTTTGGAAGGTTGTTCTCTAGCTCTTCATGAGCATTACAAGTCATCTCATAGGTCATTAGTGACCTGATTAGTTCTTCAAGAGGAAAGTTATTTAGGTTTTTGGTCTTTTGAATGACCGTGACTTTAGGGTCCCAACTCTTTGGAAGGGATCTTAAAATTTTATTAACAAGCTCAAAATCCAAGAAATTTTTACCAAGTCCTTTTAGACCATTGACGACATCCATAAATCGGGTGTACATGTCTCCAATGGTCTTACTCGGTTTCATTCAAAACAACTCATAAGTATGCATTAAAAGATTGATTTTTGACTCCTTCACTCTACTAGTGCCTTCATGAGTCACTTCGAGTGTGTGCCAAATATTAAATATCATTTCATAAATGGACATACGATTAAACTCGTTTTTATCTAAGGCACAAAACAAGGCATTCATAGCCTTTGCGTTTAAAGCGAAAGTCTTCTTCTCCAACTCATTCCAATCGTTTATTGGAAGAAAAGACTTTTAAAACCCATTTTCAACAATATTCCATAATTTGAAATCTATTTAAATTAGGAAGATCCTCATTCTAGTCTTCCAATATGTGTAATCCATCCCATTGAACATGGGCGGACGTATAATTGAATGACCCTCTAGGTTGCCGATAAATGCCATCTCACTTGGGTTTAAAACCAAATGAGAGTGAACCTTACTCTGATACCAACTATTATGATTAAGAGTGGCATTGAGAGAGGGGTGAATTAGTGCAGCGGAAAACTTTTTCGATTTCAAAAGCCTTTATTTCGATTAAAACTGATTCCGACGAAAAATATTTCGATTCAATCCATTTCAGAGAGAAGTTGAATTTGAAAACTTTTCATAAAAATGCAGAGAGAAGATTAAGGAGGTTTACGGTAATATAAATTGCACAAATGAAAAGAAAACCATAATTTAAAGTGGTTCGGTCAATGTGACCTACGTCCACTTTCGGATTCCTCCTCTATCGAGGTCACCGGCGTCGACTAAAGGCTTTCCTTCAATAGGCGAAGACCAACCACCTTTTATAGCTCTTTTTCCTTTTGCCGGGTTTAGGAGACAACCCTTACAAGTCTTAGTCCTCTTTCTTGGATGGTTACAAGGCTAAGAGATAAAGGAGGAGAACTTTTGTGCCCTTTCATGCAGAAAAGGGTGAGGTTTTTATAGGCCCTAATGGCTTCAAAATTGGAGCCAAAATGTATCACATCCCTGGAATCTGGGGTACTGACAGTACCACCGTCGTTACTAGGCGGTATTACCACCATTGTTCTGACATTGGGCGGTACCATCGTCGGACAGGGGTGGTACCACCACTGGCAGCATTTACTGCTAGCAGTACCACTGCTCAGATATCCTGGGGCATTGCCTTCCAAGCGTGCCACCGCCGGTCATGTTTTTAGGGGCTGAATTGGCTGCTCAATTCGGCCCAATTCAGCCATGTTAAGGGCCCAATTTGCCCCTAATTAAGTTAGTGGGATTACCTCATAATTTTAACTTAATTTACACTCTAACTACGATAACTAAGACATAATTATAGCGCTTCTTATTCCGGTGCATCAATTGCTCTTCCGACGAGCTTCCGACGTACTTCCGACGAGCTTTCGGTGTACTTCCGGCGAACATCCGAAGAACTCTCAACATTGCTCCTACGGACTCCCAACAAGCTCCTAGACTTTATGACAATCTTCTTGGTGAGTTCTGATGAACTTCTTTAGCAAGCTCTTGGACTTCTCAGTTGGTTCTAGTAGAACTTCCGACGAATGTTCGGACTTCCGACAAACTCTCGATCTTGACTCCAGCACAACATCTGCTTTATGTCTCACTGCTATCATAGTTAATCCTGCACACTTTTCTCAACATATAGATTAGATCAAACAAATTATAATTGACTTCATCATCAAAATCCGAGATTCAACAAAGAAATCTTAGGAGATCAAGGATATTGATTCAAAAGATCTCAAGTATTACGTTCATGATTTGGATAAAACTCATTCAAATTTAATTTATCAAATCATCAAAATTGCTTTCTTAAAAGATTCATAAAAATAATATAAATAGATTCATTAATCACTTTTTGAAAGCTCGATAGAGATAAAGAAATTTTTTAAATGCATTCCCTTTTAGTTGTTTTAATTTATGTGATTTATTTTATACATGCATGCCTTTGTCTTTTATGCCAAATCAAAACATGAATCATTGTTTAAAACCGAAAGAGCAAGATTTATTACAAAAATAATCATTACATCATTATATCATTAAATCATCTTATTTCATTGAACATAAAGCATCTTCAATTAAAATCATTTTGTTGCTAATAGTTCTAATTCTAATGATCTTTCCTTTGTTATTTTGGTAGTAAGCTTTATGAAGTATTTTGGATCTCTGATTATATGTCTTAAGCATCCACTATCAAAATATTATTTTTACTCCTAGCTTTCAATTTTAGAGATGTCTATAAGAAGAGGGGTTTTCTTTTATGTACTAATTTAACCTTGGGTTCTTCATAAATAGATCTATCTAACTTATCATTTTGCATTGAGTCATTTAAGGTTCTTTTAGGAACCCAAATTAACTTATGCGGACTATACCTCTTAAATAGATATTTATGAGTATAATATCCAAATTTACAATAAAAGTTGGGGTGAAACATGCAAAGTTGGGCCTTTAATAAAGATGGTTGGCTTTTGATGAGTGTTACTCACAAAGCTGATTTCATCTCTTCTATGAACATGATCTTTATTAACAAGGATCATGTTTAAGGATTTGCTTCCTATTTTAAAATTTTCTAAGGTTTCATATAGTAATAAAATTTTCTTTTTAAGCGTCTCTAATTCTTCACATTTTGTATAAGGAGGTAATATTTCATTATTATGTTTAATATTTAATCTATTGAATTCATTAACAAGAAAGGCATGCTCCTTTTTTAATAATTTATACTTTTTACTAACTAATTTATATTCATCAAATAAATCATAAAAAGTATTCATCAATTTATCAAAGAAAAATGGGCTTCGATTGAGTTACTTACCTCATCACCAAGTGCTATTAAAGCATAGTTGCGTAGCTTTTAGTGTTTTCTTCTTCTTCAGTTACTTCCTTTTTACTTGGGGACATTCACTTTTGAAGTGTCCCGGCTCCTTGCATTCATAGCAAATTATTTGGTCCCTTTTAAGTTTATTTTTATTTTTAATGTCATGTTTAGTTTTGTTCTTTTTATAAATTTTTAAAATTTCTTGTTAGAAGTGCCAAGTCATCGTCATCATCATTATCGCTTGAGTTTTCTCTCAAGTGGTCTTTTTGAGTTCTAAGTGTCAAATCATTATTATTCGAGTAGAAAGTTGTTCAAGTCCTTGGCTTCTTGAATTATGATAATTTTAGGATCCTAACTCTTTGGAAGGGATCTTAATATCTTGTTAGTGAGTTCAAAATTAGAAAAACTTTTATCAAGTACTTTTAGACCATTGACGACATCCGTAAACTGGGTGTACATGTCTCCAATGGTCTCGCTTGGTTTCATGTGAAACAATTCATAACTATGAACCAAAAGATTGATTTTTGACTCCTTAACCCTACTTGTGCCTTCGTGTGTGATTTCAAGTGTATGCCAAATGTCATAAGTCGTTTCATAAATAGAAACTCGATTGAATTTATGTTTATCCAAAGCATAAAATAAAGCATTCATAGCTTTGGCGTTCAAAGAGAAAGTCTTCTTCTCCAAATCATTTCAATCGTTTATTGGAAGAGAAGACTTTTGAAATTCGTTTTCAACGATATTCCATAACTCAAAATCTATATAAATCAAAAAAATCCTTATTCTAATTTTTCAATATGTGTAATTTGTTCCATTAAACATGGGAGGACGTGTGATAAAATGACCCTCATGATTGCCAGCAATTGTTATGATCAATACGACACTAAAAGGAGGGGGGGATGAATTAGTGTAGCGATAAAAATTACGATTGCGATTCTAAATATTTCTGAGTTGATAAAAACGTAACGAAGAAATCGTATCGAGAAGATCTCGACTTGAAGTAAATGAATAATGTGGAGTGTAGTTAAGTAATGAAAGTAAGCAATAAGGAAAGAACATATCAGATTTATAGTGGTTCGATCATTGTGACCTATGTCCACTTTTGATTCCTCCTCCGTCGAGGTCATCAGCATCCACTAATAGTCTTCCTTCAATAGACAAAGACTAACCATCTTCTTACAGCACTTTCTCCTTTTTCAGGTTTAGGAGGCAATCCATACAAACCTCACACTTCACTTAAATGATCACAAGACTTAGAAAGGGAGGAGGACACTTAAAACTTTTACAACAATTTCATTCCCTAATACTTCAAGATTTTGTTCACACTTTATTACTTTTTCATGTAGAAAAGAGTGGGATATTTATAGGCTCCAATGACTTCAAAAATGGAGCAAAAAAGTATCTTATCTCGGGGTTCCGGGGTACTAGCGGTACCACCGCTAGTACTGGGCAATACCATCGCATAACACTTTGACATTAGGTGGTACCACCATCTAGTCTGATAGTACTACCACTTGACAGAGCCTCGAAGACTGGGATCTGGTAGTACCATCGCTTGATAGGGCAATACCATCGCTTGGCAGCATTAACTACTAGTGGTACCATCGCCCAATCTAGGCAATATAATCGCTTAAACTACCTTAGTGATTGAGCCTTAGGTGGATCCACTGCCCACCCTAGGCAATACCATTGCTTGGCATGGCTCCAAGTGGTCGAGTGGGCCATCCATCCGGCTCAACTCAGCCCTGTTTTGGGCTCAATTGACCCTTAATTGAGTTAGTAGGATTTCTCCCAAACTTAACTTAAATTAAGACCTAACTACATCAATTAAGGTTAAAACAATTATATGTAAGCAATATAGTTCTCCCGTACATCAATTGTTCATCCAAACTCCCAGAAAAACTTTTGATGCACTTCCGGTGAACTCCTAGTGAGCTTCTGGCGAACTTCCGGCATATCAGTTAGATATTTGGAACATCCCCTCATCCTCAGGTATGTTGACTCCTGCAACATCCATTCTCAACGCATACTTTGATTCGTCCAACCTGATGTCCGATCTTTGACTCTGGCCCAATGTCAGATTCTAAGTTAATTGTTTTGCCTTTTTTTCATATAGTTAGTCCTATACTCACTTATCTCAACATATGGATTAGATTAATAATTTATCAATTGATTTCATCATCAAATTTTGAGATTCAATGAGGATTGTATGGTGACAAGCATGTATGAAAGAAGCTTATATGTCATCTATAGAACAAATATAAGTGGCACCATCCTTAGGTTAGCTAGTGACACATATCCTCTATTTTTTATTTTGACTTAATATGAATCTTTCACAAATCATATCCAATTGCTAAGATTTATATTTATATCCCTACGTTACAAACAAGCCCTTATATGATTTTTAAAAATGAGGGATGTTACACTCTCCCCTCTTTAAAAGAAAATTTTAGTCCTTTAAATTTATCATACCTCCTTCAATGAAAAGATGAGATTAAGATTGCACCAAGATAGAGGCCATCAACATCATAGTCTTGCCTTTTTCTCATAACATTCAAATCAAAGTTTTCTTCTAATAACTTTCATTGTTTCACAACCAGTCTAGCCATAAAACTAGTAGATTTTCTACTAAGTGCATCAACTATAATATTGGCTTTACCCATATGATAACATATTATACAATTATAATCCTTTAGAAGTTCTATCTATCTCCATTGCCTTATGTTTAACCCTTTCTGAGTACAAATATATTTTAAACTCTTGTGATCAATAAAGACTTCAAATATTCACTCATACAAGTAATGTCTCCAAATCTTTAGAGTAAAAATAATTACTACCAATTCCAAATCATGAGTTAGATAATTCAGTTCATAACTCTTTAGTTGTCTAGAAGCATAAGCAATCACTTTCCCCTTCTTACATCGAAACACCTCCAAGGCCCTTTTCTTGAAGCATCGCTATAAACTATAAATCCCTCGTTACCATTTAGAATAGTAAGAATAAGGACACTATTCAAACTAAAAGGCATTACTAAAAATTCATAGTGACCATATCAAGTTCTAACAGTTGTTTATGGGTTATCCTCCTTATTGAATTTTAATTGATAGTAACCTGACCTCAAATAAATCTTGGAGAATACTTGTGCATCTTGTAATTGATCTAACAAATCATTAATTCTAGGTAAGGGATACTTCTCCCTTTTTTTTTTTTTTAGTCGCCTGATTCAACTATTTGTAATCAATACTAGCATGATAGGAAGATAGCCAATTCATGCCAAGTATAATCTCAAAACCCCAGATCTCTAGGAGAATCAAGTCAGCAAGGAGTTTGTGTTCTCTAATAGAAATCAAATAAGATGGATAAACCAAGTTTGTAGTCAAAGAATCCTCAATATCAATAGTTACATATAACATATAATCTAGTGGTCTAAGTCGAATGCCTAAGTAACAAGCAAAATATTGTGAAATAAAAGGTAAGTTGGAACTAGGATCAAACAAAACTTCTTATATTTTATCAGATATATTAATAGTATCTTCGACCACTGATTTATAAGCTTTGAAATCTTATTCAGTGATAGCATATACTCTAGCTGATAGTCTAGGAGGTAGTGGCTCTTTCTTCTTCTTCATACGGTAATTTTTTTTTTTATAATTCAACTTCCCGCAAGCAAAACAAGCTCTATTTATCCAAAAAAAATTGACTTTGTTTCATGATTTAACCCGCATCTTGCATATGATTGAGTCCTTTGTGGTAGTTTTTCTTTCTCAAATCCAGATGTCTTTACCCTCTTGTTTCTTATTTCAAATTCATTCTCTCTCTTACTTTTGCTAATAAACTTATCTTTATCTTTCTTACCTCTGATTTCTGAATTTTCTCTAAGTTTCTTTCAATTATCAAAGCCCTTTTTATCATATCACCATATGCTTGGAGTTTTAAGACTAATATCCGACTTCTTATTACTGGCCTTAGGACCCTTTCAAATTTTTTTGTTTTTCTAGTTTCATCATCGGTTATATGAGTGGCAAATCTAGAGAGTCATACTTTGCTACCGTCAAGTTTTCCTAGATGAGATTCAAGAACTCTAATTCTTTCTGCTCTCTAATGCAATATAGGAAATATTTATCATTGAACTTTTGTATGAATATTTTCCATGTGATTGACTCGTGTTTAACTTTAGACATTCTTTTTATCATTCTCCACTAGTACTCAGCCTCTCCTTCCAATATAAAGGCAACAAGAGAAACCTTTTGATCATCAGAACAATTGAAGATATCAAATATTTTCTCTATCCACATCATCCATCATTCTGTTACCATTGGATCAGACTCACTACTAAAACTAGGAGGAATAAGCTCCTTAAATTATCTCATTCCTATTCCATTCTAATTTAATATCATTGATCAATACTTTCATCTTGCTCAATTACTCAAAAGAAGATGAAGTAAGAGGACCAAATGTCCTCGACATCATAGATTCCTAAAAGACATCAAAGTAATATATTTTGCATATCAAATATATCAAATATCTCAGTTATCCTCAAATCATGCTCTAATACCACCTCTATCATGCCCCCCACCCAAATTTTCACATTCAAGAAGTATGAACATATCTTAAAATTAATAATATTATAATTCAATAATAATTCAGGATTTACACACATTTGAGGATACTGAGAAAACATTCTAGTCATTCATATCTATAATTTCACAATTCATAAAACCTATACAGTTTAAAATCAAATACCATTTCACTCGATGAATCATAAAATCTGAAGCCAACTCACTAATATAATAACCACCTCATAAATCCACAAGTAAGGGACTCTATATAATCACAAACGAATATTTATCATATGTTCATATCATTATACAAATTAAACTTAACGCTCCAAAATCCTAAAAATGAGAGGTCCTTTAAAATTTTACAAAAACTCATAAGCTTAGATTTATCATCAACATTTTATTAGACTCCAAGTATATATATACAACAAAAACATATCATACACTAAAGGTTTGCCCCAAAATCTTTTAATTTTCCACTACCTCGGCCCAATTTAAATATTTTAGCGAGTGGCAAGCTATCTTGAATAATTTATATAGCAATGGAGTGAGCATATAAAGCTCAATAAGCAACTAACATATTCATAGTGAAATAGGATAGTTTCAAATAAATAAGGTACCAAATATAAGATAGGGATACAAGAGTTCATAGATAGTTACTCAATGAATGTATAATTACAATGTCATTTCATTTGAAGCATATTTTGTTCATAACAAGGGAGCAAAGACTAATTGGAGTATATCAATGATGTAAGGAGCATTTCAAGGCATATCAATAGTGTATGATATGTTACAGAGCATATCAATAACAAATAAAATATTTTAGAACATATCAAGAGAAAGGAAAATGTTTTAAAGCATATCAATGGCATATGAAATATTTCAAAGTATATCAATGGCGTATGAAATGTTTCGGAATATATCAATAGCATATAAAATATTTCGAAGCATATCAATAATATATGAAATGTTTCGGAACATATCGATGACATATGAAATATTTTAGAGCATATCAATAGTGCATGAAATGTTTCGGATTATATCAATAACAAATGAAATATTTCATAGTATATCAATGATATATGAAATGTTTTAGAGCATATCAATAACATATAAAATATTTTGAAATGTATTGATGGCGTATGAATATTTTGGAGACATAAAAAAACATTTCAAAACATATCAAAGAATAAATACAAAATAGAAGCTCAAACGTCGCATTTGACGTTGCATTCATTTCATTCTTACCCAAAACATACATAGAAGCATATAACCAAAACTCTAGATATCATATCAAACACATAGAAGGTGAAGTGAGATCATAATACACTATGGTTCATCCATTTTTGAATGACTACCAAACATAAGTCTCTCATGTTTGGGAGCTTCATCTACCCACATTTGAGTGAAGTCATAGGGGCTGGTAAAGCATCGCGGGCTCTAAACATAACTACCTTTATCATTTTTAGTAAAGGCTCACATTATCCCACAAATAATATATAAAAATTATGATACAAACATAAACTTTAACATAACAGATTTAGGTATGCAAATACTTGTAAGAACAAGAGTATACAAGATTTCAAAGCAATAATGTCTTTCAACTAAGGTAAGAATTTTAGTAGAAATCAATTTCCAAATAGATGAAACAAAAATTGATAAAATCTACCAAACCTTGATTCTGACAGAATTTGAGAGACACATTATATGAATTATTTGGATAACCAATTATACTCCAATTTGTATAAATTAAGTATCATTCAAAAGATGTATCAATCTAGTTTTAGATAAATTAAGTTTTATAGCATAGTGCTCACAAGTGTCGCTGCCCACGTGACTACCTACTAAGCATAGCACCCGTAAGCATCGTTGCCCCCGCGGTTGCCTGCCTGCGACCCGCATGCTATTGGCCACAGGTGGTCAAGCCTCGACCAAGGCTGTAAGCAACCATTGGCCAACCTGCGAGGGCAACAACAGTTGCTGCCCTCTATCACCTTTTTGCGTCAACGATTTTATCAATAAAAGTCTCCATAAAATATTATACATGTAGTTTAAAATCAATCTTTCGTATAAACAACTTAGCTTTGATACCACTGTAGGGAAATTTAGGGGCGACATCACATGCGCAGTAGAAGAATAGAAAGCAAAAATCTCCAAATTTCTTATAAATTATGTTCGTCATCATGCGAAGATTTATTTACAAAATTCATAAAATAAAAAATTATGTATATAAAAGAAGGAAGTCAAGCACCCTCCTCTCTAGCGATGATCGACATAGCAGGGCTATGACGATGCTCCTCAAATCATCGGACATGCTATCTAAGGAGGAGAAGGGGAGAGAAAAATAGAAGATGACAACCAAGAGAAGCTCTAGCCTATGAATCTTTGGTTTCCTCTTATTTATATAGGCCCCCTATCAACTTAATACTAATGGATCATGCCCTATTGGCTATTGGATCTCCATCTAACTACCCAAGCCTCTTAGATTAGTGGATCTCTATCCAATAATCTCTCATTGGCTCTTATTGGATCTCATCTATAGGATTCAATAATTTAGGGGCTTATTAGATAACCAATAAGATAGGGGCTCCGACGGATATCTTATATCCGAACTGATGAAAAGAATAGAAGATAAGAACAATTACTGAAGAAGCTTTATTGAAGAAGTGAAAAGCTTTATTGAAGAAATGAAAAATGTTTCAATACATTAATATGTTCCCTCTCCTATTTATACAGATTAGGAGAAATGATTTCCCTTAATAGAATAGAGGATTTTCCTTAACAAAATAGAGGATTTCCTTATATAGTTAGGGAAATCTTATCTTTTAACATACCCACCCAAGATGGTGCTCCTGATAAGGATACCAATCTTTGATCGATGCAAAGAATGGTTTACAAGCGAGAGACTTCGTGAGTAGGGCAAGAGTAGATCGCTGCTATTATTGCAATTGCTGTTGCTATGAGGGAACAAGCATTCCCTTCGTTCTTCTTAAGTCTGCCCTTCGTTCTCCTTAAGTCCACCGACTATTGACATATCAGCGAAGGCAGCGAAGGCTACCGTGGTGAGGAAGATGAGGATTGGCCGTCGAGCCTCTTAGGAATGTAGCTGCAGCGACGTTGGTCGCTAGCCGAAGACAAGGGCGAAGCTTCGCTTTTCTCAACGACGTTGGTCATTGGCCAAAGGCAGGAGCGAAACTTTGTTTTTCTCACTGCTCTGATACCACGAAGATAAGAATAGAAGATAAGAACAATTACTGAAGAAGCTTTATTGAAGAAGTGAAAAGCTTTATTGAAGAAATGAAAAATACTTCAATACATTAACATGTTCCCTCTCCTATTTATACAAATTAGGAGAAAGGATTTCCCTCAACAGAATAGAGGATTTTCCTCAATAGAATAGAGGATTTCCTCATATAGTTGGGGAAATCTTATCTTCTATCATGAACCTCTACTCGTTGCAATGCCTAGTACGACCTTCTAGGCCTAATATCGAGCTGGCTATGAGTCATACCTGTCAGAACTCCTTCTGACTCAATGAATTATTATCTCTATAATAATTCACTTGACTCATCGACTATGGACGTACTATGCCACTATGTCACAGTCCCCTGACGATACACGGGAATCCAACCCATTAGACATGTTTATCCTCAATTAGTATGTACTAATAATCTCTCAATCATCTAATACCTCAAAGACTATATACCCTAATATGGTACTATCAAGCCCATACAATTTCTCTTCAAGTCTCACTTTAATTGGATTCTCCCGGAGAACTTTTTCTCTCTTAATCCAAACGACCCTGGCTATGTATTTGTTTAAGTAAGAATACATAGGATATTTCTCTCATGACATCGAGAGTAGATGATCCTCTATCGACACTCAATAACCATCATAAGTTTGGCTATCATTCTCGATGAACGATTGTGCTAGATTTAGAACTTTTAGACCTATAAATCCGGTATTAAAGAGCAAAGTACTCATATAGAACACCCTTGGTGTCTTAAGTCTAAGGACCAAATATACCATTAGGACAATGGAATCGTTGTCTGATAATGAGGTATCATTAACCATCCAACATCCCATGAGCGGATTAATTAGTAAACTCATTCTCCAATGAGCACTTACACCATAGCTCTAGTATCCCCACATGAGCAGTTATGAGACTAGTCAATTCAATCATATGTACTGGCATATAGTACACCAGTTTATTTAGTTATCTTAATGTCCCTCTCGATTAACCTATGACCGACATTCTTTAGGATCTGTGTTTAAAGATGAATTGGTCTTATTATTGTGATCTCATCATAATCCAATTCATATTGCATAGATCAATGGACATCACTATATATATATGTGTGTGTGTGTGTGTGTGTGCGCGGGCGCGCGTACAACAATCAATATAAAGTGATAAAATGCTAAAAAATATAATAAGTAGAAAGAATGTATATCATGTTGGGAAATCTTGGGGGCGACATCATATACGCAGCGGAAGAACAAGAAAACAAAATCCCCGATTCCCAAAGAGATGTTCGTCGTCGTGCGAAGATTGGTATGCAAAATCCGCGAAACATAAAACTGCGTATAGAGTAGATTGTGTTACCTAGGGAGATCGTATATCTCTGTTTCCTTGCAGATCCTTAAGAGAGGGTGAAGGAGGTCAAGCGTCCTCCTCTCTAGCGGTGATCCACACAGTAGGGTTGCGACGACGCTCCTCAAAACTCCAGGCCTACTCTGAGGTGGAGAGGGAGAGGAGAATAGGAAAGGCAAGCAAAGGCTCTAGCTTATGAGGCTCTGAATCCCTCCTATTTATAGAGGTCCCTTGTCAAACCATAATGGGTCCTCCCCTAGTGGGTATTGGATCTGCATCCAATAAGACAAGGGCTCCATCGGATATCTCATATCCGAACCTCTACTCATCGCAATGCCTACCATATATGTGTAACCCTCTAGGCTCAATATCGAGCTAGCCGTGAGTCATACCTGTTAGAACTCCTTCTAACTCAGTGAATTATTATCTCTGTAATAATTCACTTGACTCATCGACTACGGACGTACTAGGCCACTACGCCATAGTCCCCAGACGATACAGGGGAATCCAATCCATTGGACCTGTCTGTCCTTAGTTACCGTGTACCTATAATCCTTCATCCCTCTAATATCCCAGAGACCGTATATCGAGCATTGTGCTATCAGACTCATACGGTTTCTACTCGAGTCTCGCTCTAATCGGATTCTCTCGGAGAACTCTTTCTCTCTCAACCCGAATGACCCTGGCTAGGGATTTGTCTGAGCAAGAACACATGGGATATTCCTCTCATAGCGCCGAGAGTGGATGATCCTCTATCGACACTCAATAGCCCTCATAAGGTCGACTACCACTCCCAATGACCAGTTGTACTAGATCTGGGACAGCAAAACCTATAAGTCTAGTATCAAAGAGTGGGGTACTCATACAAGATATCCTTGGTGTCTCAAGTCTAAGGATCAAATATACCACTAGGACTACGGAATCGCTGTCTGACAATAAGGCATCATCAACCATCCAACATTCCGTAAGCGGATCAATCAGTGAACTCATTCTCCAATAAGCACCTGTACTGTATCCCTAGTGTCCCTACACGAGCAGCTATGAGACCAGCTACATCCATCATATGGACGGGTATACAGCACACCAGTCTGTCCGGTTATCACGATGTCCCTCTCGAGTAACCTATGACCGGGATTATTTAGGATATATGTTTAAAGGTGAATCGATCTCATTATCATAATCTCATCACGATCTGATTCCCATTGCACAAATCCAAGGACATCACAATATATATATGCATTTATGCAATAGTTATAAAGTGATATATGCCAAAATATAATAAGTAAAAAGATTCTGTATCAAGTCACACGTACCATCACTCACGTGATTAGCTTGTTGGACACCTATGACGAGCAATCTCCCACTTGACCTAAAGCCAATCACCTATGTGTCTGATCCCCATCAGACCCCTGTGACGCTCAAAGATAATCTAAGACAACGGCTTTGTCAGTGGATCTGCAATGTTATCTTCGGATGGAACTCTTTCCACTACTACATCTCCTCAGGTTACAATCTCTTTGATAAGGTGGAACCTCCTCAGAACATGCTTAGATTTCTGATGAGACCTAGGTTCTTTTGCTTGAGCAATCGCCCCATTGTTGTCGCAATATAGGGAGATCGGCTCCTCGCTACCTGGCACGACTCCTAAATCTGTAATGAACTTCTTCAACCAAACTCCCTCCTTTGCTGCATCTGATGCAGCAATATACTCTGCCTCTATGGTCAAGTCAATAGTGGTATCTTGCTTGTAACTCTTCCAGCACACTGCTCCTCCATTCAAGGTGTACACATACCCTGAATTCGACTTGCTATCATCGACATCAGACTGAAAACTTGAGTCAGTGTAGCCTTCAACCTTAAGGCTATTACCTCCATATACTAGTAAAAGATCCTTAGTCCTTCTCAAGTACTTAAGGATACACTTTACTGCTTTCCAGTGCTCCAAGCCTAGATCCGCTTGATACCTGCTCGTGACACTCAGAGCATGCGCTATATCAGGCCTAGTACATAGCATGACATACATGATAGACCCTATTGCTGAGGCATAAGGTATCATATTCATGTTCGCCCTTTCTTCTAGAGTCTTTGGGGATATACTCGTAGAAAGCGATATCCTATGTCTCATCGGTATGAGACTTCTCTTGGAATTTTTCATGCCAAACCTTTTGACAATAGTTTCTATGTACCTAGACTGGGACAAGCCAAGCATCCTTTTAGATCTATCTTTATAGATTCGAATCCCCAAGATATAGGATGCTTCCCCTAAGTCTTTCATGGAGAAATGTCTAGATAACTAAGCCTTTACTATGGATAGCATTCCTACGTTATTCCCAATGATGAGGATGTCATCCACATATAACACCAAAAAGGTGATAGCGCTCCCACTTACCTTCTTGTACACACAAGGCTCATCTTCGTTCTTAACGAAGTCATAAGATCTGATTGCCTCATCAAATCTTATGTTCCAACTTCGGGAAGCTTGCTTTAGTCCATAAATGGATCTAAGCAACCTACACACCTTATCTGGGCAGTTCTTGGACACGAATCCCTCAGGCTGCATCATATACACCTCCTCCTCGAGGTTCCCATTAAGGAATGCAGTTTTCACATCCATCTGTCAGATCTCATAATCATAGTGTGCTGCAATAGCCAATAGAATTCTGAAGGATTTTAGCATTTCTACGGGTGAGAAGGTTTCGTCGTAGTCAACACCTTGCCTTTGACGATACCCCTTAGCCACTAGCCTTGCTTTATAGGTCTCTACCTTTCCATCTACTCCGATCTTTTTCTTAAAGATCCACTTGCAACCGATGGGTACAATACCTTTGAGCGCATCAACTAGGTTCCAAACCTTATTGGAGTACATAGAATCCATCTCAGAATTCATGGCTTCTTGCCACTTCCCGGAGTCTATACTCATAATAGCCTCCTCTTAGGTCTGAGGATCAATATCCTCAACATCCTCTCCTCTAATATGTCCCACATATCTCTCAGGAGGATGGGATACTCTATCAGACCTACGTAAAGTTGAAACTTGTGTATTAGGTACCTGAATAGACTCGGGCTGTAGAGTGGTGCTTGAGCTTGGTTCTCCAACCTCGCTCAACTCTATCATTCTCCCACTATCTCCGCCAAGAATGTGTTCCTTCTCAAGGAACACTGCTCTCTTAGCTATAAAGACCTTTTGGTCCTCGAGATGATAGAAATAATACCCACAAGTTTCCTTGGGGTATCCCACAAATTTGCATCGCTCTGTCCTTGATTCTAATTTATCGGGGTTGTGTCTTTTAATATGGGCAGGGCAGCCCCAAATCTTAACAACCTTAAGATCAGGCTTCTTCCCTTTCCATATCTCATATGGTGTAGACACTACCGACTTAGTTGGAACTTTGTTCAGAAGGTAAGCTGTGGTCTCTAGGGCATATCCCTAGAATAAGATAGGTAGGTCAGCGAAACTTATCATGGACCGTACCATATCTAATAACGTACGATTTCTCCTTTCAGAGACACCATTGAGCTGAGATGTATAAGGAGGTGTCCACTGGGATAATATCCCATGGTCCTTGAGGAACTGAGTAAACTCTGAACTTAAGTACTCACCTCCTCGATCTGATCGAAGAGTTTTGATACTCTTTCCAGTCTGGTTCTCCACCTTATTCTTATACTCTTTGAATTTCTCAAAGGCCTTTGAGTTGTACTTCATTAAGTACACATATCCATACCTTGAGAAATCATCAGTAAATGTAATGAAGTATGAGTAACCTCCAATGGCATGAGTTGACATGGGTCCACATACATCACTATGTATGAGTTCCAACAGCTCAGTGGCTCTCTCTCCAGTTCTACTAAATGGAGAGTTGGTCAGTTTTCCACGAATGCAAGGCTCACAAGTTGCATATGACACATAGTCGAATGGATCTAGATATCCATCATTTAGCAACTTTTGAATTCTTCTTTCATGGATGTGACCTAGCCTACAATGCCACAGGTATGCACTGTTCATCTCATCTCATTTCCTTTTGGACACATTTACATTTATGATATGTAGAGTAGTGTCTAACATAAACAAACCATTATGCAATGTTCCTTTCGTGATGATCTTATCATCTAATAATATCGAACAACCATTATTCTCAAAAACAAATTTATATCCACTAACTGTTAAACATGAAATGGAGAATGTTTTTGATAATAGAAGGAACAAAATAACATGCATCTAATGCAATAAAAGCTCCACTAAGCAGATGTAGGGCGACCTCGCCAATAGCTACTACAGCAACTTTTGCTCCATTACCCATCTTGAGGTCCATCTCGCCTCTTTCTAGTCTCCTAGGCCTTGCCAGAACCTGCAACGAATTGCATATATGATAAGCACTACCGGTATCCAATACCCATGTGTTATCATAAGAGTCTGACAAATGGAGACTGATCATGAATGTACCTGAAGCTTCATCAAGCTTTTGTTTCGCCCTTTCTGCAAGGTACTCTTTGCAGTTTCTCTTCCAGTTCCCATCTTTACCATAGTGGAAACACTAGCCTTTGTCTTTTGCTGGGTCTTTCTTAGCAACATTTGCTTTACCTTGTTTGCCCTTGCCCTTTCCCTTCTTAAGGGACCTTTCTGCTTTCCTTTTCTTTCTGGTCTCACTAGTGTAGAGAACTGGCTTCTCTTTCTTAATAGTACTCTCTGCCTCCCTCAACATATTGAGGAGCTCTAGGAGAGTCACCTTAAGCTTGTTCATATTAAAATTCATTATGAACTGTGAAAAGGAATCTGGTAAGGACTGAAGCACAATGTCCACACACAAGTTATCCTCTAGGACCATTCCTAGACCTATGAGTTTCTCTATCCACTCAATCATCTTTAGGACATGGTTCTGAACCGGTATCCCCTCAGTTATCCTAGCGCGGAAGAGGCTCTTGGATATCTCATATCGCTGAGTCCTTCCCTGTTCCTCAAACAATTTACGGACATGTATGAAAATGGATCTAACATCCATCTTTTCATGTTGTCTCTGTAACTCAGGAGTCATAGAGCCCAACATATAGCACTGAGCAAGAGTGGAGTCATCAATGTACTTCACGTAGCGAGCGATCTCATCCTCGCTTGCCCCTTCTTCGGGCGTAGGCATCACTGTATCAAGGACGTACATGATTTTCTCCACTGTGAGAACAATTCTCAAGTTACGGAGCCAATCCGTATAATTTGGACCAGTAAGGCGGTTGACATCAAGTATGCCACGTAAGGGATTTGAAAGCGACATTTTCTGAAAATAAAGATGCAGTAGAAATGAATAACATACAGATTTTGCAAGAAATAAACTATCAAGATATGGACTTCTATCTTAATATGCTCCCACTATTTTACTAACGAGTAACGCGACATCCTCAGCACGTGAAACGGAAGTCTCCGGCAGACTTCTAATGGGGATCAGGATCCAATCAACCTCTTAGTGTAACCTCGAGGGACTCGACCAATCACACTAAGCCTAAAAGGTAGGCAACTCTTGCCGATCACAACTCCTTGTGATTCTCGTCCTGTTCGGCCTCCGAATCACCATGGCTTCGAGGGACTCGACCAACCATGATGCTCGGTTAAGTCAACACCTTCGTTACAAGATGAGTCTGATTTGATGATATACCCTCGAGAGACTTGACCAAGCATACCATGCCCTCAGGTCACGGGTGACATCTCTATGTCGTAAGCAAGATAGCGAATCGCGATATAGGTGAGTCTCAAGGGACTCGACCAACTCAACCTACACCGGGAATCGGTTCCTACTTATAACGATGGAAGGCCACATGGGTCAATCTAATTGCCTCACGTTTACCGACTTAATATTATCGAGAGAGATGTTTCTATGATTTGGTCTCCTAATATGACATGTCACATATATACATATTTAATATATATCTAAATCGCATACAAATATATATACATATCTAGTATGTGTATAAGCAATCACATCAGATGATCATGGACCACAACCTAATATGATTAGGCCCGAGCCAGTAGGCCTAATCACTCACATCAAGATCTATGTGTGCAACGGTGCATCTCCATGCCCTGTGATCGTCCATCTCGTCCTCGTCGGTTCCGTCGACATCTTGATGCATCTTCATGCATCACGATCGTCCGTCTCGTGGGTCCCGCTATCGCATCCACGCTCCCGCTGTGCCTCCTTATGTGATTACAACTTAATCATAGGCACGTAGACCCGACAATAAACGAGAAATATAATGGAGGCTCGCAGACCTCAATAATAATAATCACAAGTACACACATCACACGGTCCATGATCATCCGTCCACACATCATACATCACATGTATAAATAATCATCATCATGTAGGACTACTAGATAATAATAAAAATAATAATCAACTAGACCTTTTAATTAATTAATATTTTCTGAAATCAGGGACATATAAGGAATTTCTCAATTCCTAAGGGTATTTTCATAATTTGGACAAAAGATAGAAACTGGAATTTCTCAAATTCACAGGGGCAAAACTATCTTTTTGCCCAAAACCCTAATTCCCTCTTACTATTGTCGTCGCCGCCACCCTGCTGGCGGCGGCCTATGCAGCGGGGCGAGGGCGCTGCCCTCGCCTGTAGGCGGCACGCCTGCTGGCGGCGCTACCGCTGCAGGTGGGTGCCTCCGCGGGCGGTTCTGTTGGCGGGGCAACTCCCGCAGGCGGTGCTATCCCGCCGCCTCACCCCGTGGGAGAAGCGGCCGTAGGCACCTCTGCCCGCGGGCTACCAGCCCCGCCGGACCCAAGCCTACTGCAAGCAGGCCGTCGACCGGCTGTTGCAGACGCAGCCCTGTGTTGCCCGCCTTCGGCTGCGCTGCACGCACATAAATCGAGGGCAGTAATTGTTGCTGCCCTTCCTTGTTTTTGCGTCAATGATTTTGACATCAAAATTCTTCCTAAACACAACACACGCAGTTCAAAATCAATCATTCGCACGAACAACCTAACTCTGATACCACTGTTGGGAAATCTTGGGGGCAACATCATATGCGCAGCGAAATAATAAGAAAACAAAATCCTCGATTCCCAAAGAGATGTTCGTCGTCGTGCGAAGATTGATACGCAAAATCCGTAAAACTTAAAACTACGTATAGAGTAGATCGTGTTACCTAGAGAGATCGTATATCCCTGTTTCCTTGCAGATCCCTAGGATAGGGTGAAGGAGGTCAAGCGTCCTCCTCTCTAGCGATGATCCACACAGCAGGGTTGCGACGACGCTCCTCAAAACTCCAGGCCTGCTCTGAGGTGGAGAGGGAGAGGAGAATAGGAAAGGCAAGAAAAACTCCAATCCCTCCTATTTATAGAGGTCCCATGTCAAACCCTAATGGGTCCTCCCCTAGTTGGTATTGGATCTACATCCAATAAGATAAGGGCTCCATCGGATATCTCATATCCGAACCTCTACTCATCGCAATGCCTACCATATGTATGTGACCCTCTAGGCCCAATATCGAGCTGGCCATGAGTCATACCTGTCAGAACTCCTTCTAACTCAGTGAATTATTATCTCTGTAATAATTCATTTGACTCATCGACTACGGACGTACTAGACCACTACGCCGTAGTCCCCAAACGATATAAGGGAATCCAATCCATTGGACATGTCTGTCCTCAGTTACCGTGTACTTATTGTCCTTCATCCCTCTAATATCCCAGAGACCGTATATCAAGCATGGTGCTGTCAGACCCATACGGTTTCTACTCGAGTCTCGCTCTAATCGGATTCTCCCGGAGAACTCTTTCTCTCTCAACCCGAATGACCCTGGCTAGGGATTTGTCTGAGCAAGAACACATGGGATATTTCTCTCATGACGTCGAGAGTGGATGATCCTCTATCGATACTCAATAGTCCTCGTAAGGTCGACTACCACTCCCAATGACCAGCTGTACTAGATCTGGGACAGCCAAACCTATAAGTCTGGTATCAAAGAGTGGAGCACTCATACAAGACATTCTTGGTGTCTCAAGTCTAAGGACCAAATACACCACTAGGACTACGGAATCGCTGTCTGACAATAAGGCATCATCAACCATCCAGCATTCCATAAGCGGATCAATCAGTGAACTTATTCTCCAATGAGCACCTGTATTGTATCCCTAGTGTCCCTACACGAGCAACTATAAGACCAGCTGCATCCATCATATGGACGGGTATACAACACACCAGTCTGTCCGGTTATCACGATGTCCCTCTCGAGTAACCTATGACCGGGATTATTTAGGATATGTGTTTAAAGGTGAATCGATCTCATTATCGTGATCTCATCACGATCCGATTCCCATTGCACAAATCAAAGGACATCACAATATATATATGCATTTATGCAATAGTTATAAAGTGATATACGTCAAAATATAATAAGCAAAAAGATTCTGTATCAAGTCACACGTGTCATCACTCACGTGATTGGCTTGTTGGACACCTACAACTAGCATATCATGTCACACGAGTCATTACTCATGTGACTGGCTTGCAAGACACCTATGACTAGTATATAAATTAGACCCTTTTTGGCTAGCACCTCGTATTCTCCTCTCCCTCTCTCTTTCTCAGCCAATAGTACTTGTTTGGGGCATGTGGTAATAAGAACGACTGACCCCTTCTTGATTCTATGGTGCGCATAGTGAGGAGATTTGAGAAGCATCTTTACAGCCCCTATCATGTGGATCACTACTAGAGAGGAGGATAGTTGACCTCTTTCATCCTCTCCTACAAATTTGTAGGTTTTCAAGGATATACGATCTCTCTATGTAACACATCTTTCTTATATACGTAGTTTTTTGTTTCATAAGTTTTTACATATCAATTTTCGCACGACAATAAGAGAGTATTTTTTCTGTGAAAATCTGAGATTTTTTATTTTTGTTCTTTCAAATATCGTCTCAGATTTTTTAATAAAAATAAAGTTAGAGGAGGAGGAGGTCTGAGAGAATAAGGATAAAGGATGAGGAGAAGGTAGAGTGGGAGGAGAAAAACAAGGGACTAGGAGAAGGCGGAGGGAAAGGATAAAAGGAACAGAAATGAAATGAGATAGAGGAAGAGAAAGCAGAGATGAGAGGAAGCGAAGGAGGAGAAGATAATAAAGGGGGAGAAGGCAAAAGGTGAAGGGGAAGGAGGAGGAAGGTGATAAGATGAAGGAGAAGTGGGGAGGTGGTGGTGAAAGAGGAAAAATAAGGAGAAAAGCTAGGTTAGAGGTATAGAAATTTGGATTCAAACTGGACTAATCCGATTAAAAAAAAAAAACTAACTGAGTTATTTCTTGATTTTTAATGTCACTTGACATAAACAATAAGGGTATTTCTATCTAAATAGAAAAAAGAGATGCCCCGTGTAAAATGAATTAGGGGCATCATCTGATAAAAAATAAATAATAGGTTTCTCGATAAATTATCCTAGAATATCTAATTACTACTCGTCTTAAATCATCCATTAATGTTGAACTTATATCAAAACTCTAGCTAGTGTGGTCCAACATATATAAATTTAATATTCTTTATAGTTTAGATTGACACAATTCCACATGAGACACAAAAAATATAATTTTATTCTTACAGGAACTATAGCTTATTTAGGCTATCATTTATACCATCCAGAACTTTCAGTATAGCGGTTTTAATTCTTCAATTTTGAGAACTGGAATTGAAACGGGAACTAATGTTTTCATTTTCTGTTCGAATCACTTTTTATTATTTTTTTAATTAAAAATAAGTTATATATATATATATATATATATTGTATTTTTTTAATCGGAACTATTACCGAATCGTCTAGATTTGGTTTCGATTCGGTTTAGAATCGATGAATCGTGCGATTTAAATGGAACCATATTTATCACAAATCATCAATCAATAAAGCATTCGAAAGTGACACAACTGTCTGCTCAAATAACTACCACCAAACCTGTGACCGAAAAGGACAGCCCACTGAGAGTACATACAGACCCTCGCTACCGTCCATTCTCACGGAGTCGATCAATCCAAAATAGTAAGGCAGCACTCAAAACGATTTCCAGCAGAACATTTAAAACATCTATCTATCTATCTCGGACAACGGGGGTTGTTAACGAGCATAACTTTGTCGATGCCAAGTAGCATTAATCGACAACCAGTTGATCCAACACTGATGTGGCATTTCACAGATCTTGATGCGCACGAATCTCGACGCATAGAAGAATTTCTGGGGCATTCCCTCGCATCGGATGCCACCGTTGGCCACGCTAAGTATGACACCACCCAGCGTAATTTCCTCCCCCAAATCCACGAGCCGTCGCTGGTTTGGCCACCTGTGCTCCGGCCCACCAACGGATCTCTTCCCCTAATATCAGCGTTAAGATGCCCGCTCTGTCCTGATGGACGGCACCGATCGCCGTGGTTGGTGCGGTGCATCCGCATCCGTCGCTTATAAACTATTCCACGTGAGATGGGTACAGCTAGGATTGCGTGAACTGTACCCGCGGAACAGTTGTAGGGTTAAGTTGTCGCATCTGGTCTCTGCCTCTGCCGTCACCGCCCTCGAGAAAAACAATCTCGAATTGAACCAAAGATATGCTTCGATGTGGTTTGGATCGGAGTGGGGAAAAGAAGAAAATAAATCTCGAATTGAACCAAAGATATGCTTCGATGGGTGACTTGTAATTAATGCCTGCCTTTTCGGATTCTTTTTGAGAAAAACAATCTACTAACATTTCTAAGTAATTATATTTTCGAGAAATGTGACGATCACAACCTGATTTCTTTTTAGTTGTGATGTAAATCCAAATATTGATTGGAATATATGTATATTTAAGTGGCTGGACTCCATGAATGGCTAGGTGGGACCCAACCAAGGAAAAATGTAAGATTTCAGTCGGTCCGGTTCATTCCGAGATGCGGTCTAATTATGATGCTCCGAAGTTGCTGGTCTAAAAATGAACCGGAGCGCTAGTTGGGAATAAACACCAACGCGAAGGACCGGATCCAGAACGCGCTATATCAACCGCTGCTCGGAACACGCGAGGAGCGTGAGAGAGAGAGGACAGAGAGGAGGCGGAGAGTGAGCGAGGAGGGGATGGCTTCTGTGGCGGCGGAGATGGCGGAGCACTACCTTTTCGCGGCCATTGTCGCTTCGATCTTGGCCTTCCTTCTTCTCGCCGGAATCCGGGGTCGGAAGGCCGCGAGGGGGAGGAAGAGGACCGACGATGGAGCTCCTTTCGCCGCCGGGAAGGAGCAGTGCGATTCGGACGCCGATGGGTGCGGCGTCCCGGACGTGATCGTCGTCGGCGCTGGCGTCGCGGGTTCCGCCCTCGCTTACACGCTCGGAAAGGTGACACCTTTTCTTCCGTTCCTGTCCTGAATTTCGTAAACTTTGATGACGTTTGAGGAGGAGACAACTTTTCTTCCGTTACTTTCCTACTTGGCAAATCTTGGTGGTTGGATGATGTTGATTCGGGATTTAGGATTCCTCTACCGTCACCATTACATTTTTATATGTGTATGCTCCTTTTCTGCGTGTTTTGTGCTCGGCTTTCCCGATGTTGCTTTTATTCAGGGAGTTCCTTCTTGCTCTTCTTATCTTCCATAATTTCCTTTTTTTGAAAGCCCTAATCATGCTTAGGGCTCGAAACAAGATAAAAGAACTCTTTTAGGGGTCTTCAAATTGATTATTGATCATTTAATTTTTTTGCACAAGGAGGTTAGTCGATCTTTAATTGACAGTCTTGCAAACCTCGTATCGGTTCTAGTGCTATGAATTTTAAGGTAAAGACACAGCTGACTGCTTCCTTAGTTTTTTGCTTTGTTTGCGCTAGAATTTGTGATCTGATGTCTTCAAATGCTCATCTTTTTACGGTTGAATCTAGTTTATTTTAATGGACTTGTACATGTTGAGAATATATGGGATTGAAGGTTGTAGAGATGTGAAGTGCATTTTCACGAGAACAACCTAAGGCTGTGTAAATTGACTCTGCAAACTGCATTGGCGGGAGCCCCATAGACCAGTCACCAATTTTCCTTCTTGTGGATTTTTTTTCAGATAGTATATGGATAATTCATGATAATTTTTAGTTACTATACACATAAATTTGTTGTGTCACCATTGGTACCTAAAATAAGCTAAGCCCCTTCTGTCCAGGAGTATGGCTACTTTGTGATGACTGAGTGATCAAGGAACACTACTTTTTGTTGATTGCTAAAGAAACACTTCTTGGTTGGTTATCTTGAATACTTCAGTGAGGGAAGGATGAGAATTAGCTTTCCTATGAATTCTACTAGATGAGTTGAATATTATTCACAAAGAAGTGTACAAATAAGGTAGTCAACCTATTACAAGTTAATCTAGTTGGTGACATTCAACTCTCTGACAGACTTTTGGTTTATATCATTTACTTCTTTCATGTTTAAAATCTTTGTTAGGATCATGTTGCACATCATTGCTAATAAAATTGTGTCATATTCCACGTGGGCAAGGGCTACAATAGTACATTGCTGAGAAAGATTAAATTGGTATCCATTGTCAACCAGTGAATTCAGATTGGTGGTATTGCACTGTCATTGATCCCAAACTTTTTCATAGGTGTTCAGCAATTTGCAGTATGCAGGATTTTGATGCAATCTTTCCTCTTTTAATGTTGAAGTTTGACCTTAGCTAAGGACTTGGATCATTTCATTCATTTCTGTTTAATGCTTGTTTCTGACAATAGTTCATAAAACCAATTAAGCCCATAAGCATAGGCTTCTTAGCTTAGCTTTCTCACGATTAAACATGCACAACCTAAGTTCAAATCATGCTTTTGAGTATATGACTAATTTTATTGGTTGTAGGATGGAAGACGGGTACATGTTATTGAGAGAGATTTAACAGAGCCCGACAGAATTGTTGGTGAACTTTTGCAACCTGGAGGATACTTGAAACTGGTTGAGTTGGGCCTTCAGGGTAAGCAATAAAAAATTTCATTGTTCTGTATTATGTAAAGAGTGCAACACCTTTATGGTCACTATGATAATAGGGGTATCTGTTTTGTTGTTTATGTTGTAATTTTCACACCTATCTTTCTGGTTAACTGCTTCTTAGGATTTGATTACTATTTCTCTATTTTCATCTTCTTTAATGTTCATGTTTTTTCTGGCCACCAGATTGTGTTGAAGAAATTGATGCTCAGCGGGTCTTTGGCTATGCTCTTTTTAAAGATGGAAGAAATACTAAACTTGCTTACCCTCTGGAAAAATTTCATTCCGATGTTGCTGGGAGGAGCTTTCATCATGGACGGTTCATACAAAGGATGCGACAGAAAGCTGCAACTTTACCCAAGTAATCACTTTTCTACTTCTATTATATAAATTTTTATCTTCAAAAGAATAAGATTGATCATTCAAGTGGTTTTTTAGTGTTCAAAGCTTCACTCTCTTGCTTCATTACATTTTAACAAATCTCTATTTAGAAATTTAGTAGAATATTGGTTACAAATTTTCAGTCAGACTTGATAAGATTATGAAATAAAACATTTCAAAATCAATTGAACATGTCTTTTGATATATGAAAAGAGAATGCTTTGAGTTATCTTGTCGAAATCAATATGGACCTTTGAATGGGACAAAAATGCAGGCATGTGACATCTGTGCTATAAAGTTACTGTGAAAACATGCTTTCTTAAAAGGTAATATGATATACTAGAAGATTGCTAAACACTCGCAACTGATTTATTGAGGTATACACTACCATGTTTCATGCCTATTTGGTTGATCTTTCTTTTAAATGTAGTTAATTCTTTTATTTTGTCTAGTTTTTACGTTGTGTCATTTAGTCAAGAAACTAAAATTTCCTTGTATAAACAACTTTTCAGTGTTCGGCTGGAGCAGGGAACTGTAACATCATTGCTTGAAGAAAATGGAACAATTAAGGGGGTACTGTATAAGAATAAAGCTGGTGAAGAATTAAAAGCTTTTGCACCTCTTACAATTGTATGTGATGGCTGCTTTTCAAATTTGCGGAAGTCTCTCTGCTCTCCTAAGGTAAAAATAGTATTACAGAAGTTCACTGCTAGCCACATGATTTTAGCTTTTTAAGACTTTAGGCCAACTGTTATGAAGTTCTCTGCATTTTGCACATTGTTAATTACTTACCTCATAACAATGATGGATTTCCACTATGATGGTTTGATGAGTCTTGTTTTGCAGGTGGATATACCATCTTCTTTTGTTGGTTTGGTTCTTGAGAACTGTGAACTTCCATTCCCAAACCATGGGCATGTTGTCTTGGCAGATCCCTCACCCATTTTATTTTATCCAATAAGTAGCAATGAGGTACGCTGTTTGGTTGATGTGCCTGGACAGAAAGTACCTTCTGTAGCGAATGGTGAAATGGCTAGCTACCTAAAGACGGTGGTGACACCTCAGGTAGTTTCAGTGATCTCACTTGCTAGATTTTATATTTTCTTTCTGTTATTGAATGTTTTCTCCCACTAATGGATCTTGCATAAATCTGGATTGTTTACAAACCTTTTGGTTGAGTCCTGAAACATATGGATGATACATTTTATATTTACCAGATTCCAGCTCAACTGCATGATCCTTTTATATCGGCAATCGACAAGGGAAATATTAGAACTATAGCAAATAGGAGCATGCCAGCTGTTCCTCATCCCACACCTGGAGCCCTGTTAATGGGGGATGCTTTCAATATGCGTCATCCTCTAACCGGTGGGGGAATGACTGTGGCCTTATCTGATATAGTTCTTCTACATAATCTTCTCAAGCCTCTTCGTGATCTTCATGATGCATCCACTCTCTGCAATTACTTGGAGTCTTTTTACACCCTACGGAAGGTAAACAGAGTATTCTTGTTGAGTAGAAGTTGGTTTCTATCCTGCATATCAGATATCTATCGTCTTTTTCAATCTCTTTTAGATTTTCTTTCACAATGTATTTATGGTCTCTTTTTTCTCTTCATTAATGAAATCTCATGACACTTCTGCAGCCAGTTGCTTCTACAATAAACACCTTGGCAGGTGCTCTTTACAAGGTCTTTAGTGCATCACCTGATCGAGCTAGGAATGAAATGCGCCAAGCATGTTTCGACTATTTAAGCCTGGGAGGTGTATTCTCAAATGGACCCATTTCTTTACTCTCAGGTCTGAATCCTAGGCCATTGACTTTGGTTGCACACTTCTTTGCTGTCGCTATATATGGTGTTGGCCGCCTATTGCTGCCATTTCCTTCCCCCAAACGAATGTGGATTGGAGCTAGACTTATTTCTGTAAGTATTAAGTATATGTTGTGCAATTCTTTTACATGTTCCACCTTGTTCTTATCAATCTTTTTAGTCAACAAATTTGATCATACCTGGTACTCAATAAATGTGGATTTAATGAATAGATTCAGATATATGACTGTTACATGGGTGAGCCATAATCCATAATTTAGACTTATCATTCGCATGGTTCACTGCCTTTCGTATCAGCATTTCTAAGATAGATTTATATTTTTTCAGTTGAATCACGCCTTAGAAATTTACATGGCTATTGTGCTTTTTTCAGGGTGCCTCAGGTATCATTTTCCCCATCATCAAAGCAGAAGGGGTTCGGCAAATGTTCTTCCCTGCAACTGTTCCTGCATATTATAGGAAACCCCCTGCCAATTGAAACATCAAGATGGGTGGTGAATTCAGCTCAAGCTCAACTGTGTACCATTTTTAGGTTAAATAACTGTTGCAGACGTAACATGTTCTTAGTTTGCAATTCCACGAGGCTGGATCTGGCATTGAATTTGTATTCCCATTATCGTGCATGTGGAGTGGAAACTATAAAGATCACTAACTTGTTAATCACTCGGGTACCGTGAGACTAATTTTTTGACAATAAACAGTGTTTTTGTGATTTCGGTTTCCAGTGATTGTGTAAGTTGAATTGCATGGATATGGTCTGAGATTACAGGAATATGGTTTGAAGGTATTAAAGCTCAAGATTGCTCTCTCGTAAGTCTTGGATGCATTGTGCAGGTCAATCGTGATAATATATAAGGTCACGTTCTTTATCAGGAGTTGGTTCATGTTTGAGTTCTGCACAAAAATATGTCCTGATACTGTGGGTGTTTTTAAGTTCATCGAATATTGTTTTCTTTGGCCATTGGTGATGATTGATGGATAATCTCCAGACTTTTAATCAGCTCTGGTAGCATCAAATTCCTATAAACTGAGACATGGAATAAACAGCAAATAGCAGTTTTAGGGTTCCAAGTCTGGTTCCTCAATTCATTCAAATGCACAAGAGATGGATAACTAACTATCAGCAGGATTCAGAATAAGAAAGACAAGCACATAGCAGATATCAATATTCTTTTGATGAAAGAACCAATATTGTATGGAGAACATTGTTTTCCTGTTGTAAACCACATCAGAGATTGTGCCACACTACAGTGAAGCAATCAACTTTATTTGATACGGAGTATGGCTGCAAATTAAAGTTATAAAAATCGGTAGCTATCACGCTAACCATGTAATAAATAATGATGCTACTTCCACAACTTGGACAGTTTCCTGTCATACTCAGATAATTGTACAGCATAGATCAAACAACTTTGTACAGAAAATGATAACCAGCACACTATTACTTTGGAAGTAATGCCAACTCAAATGTGGAATCAATTTAAACATTAACTTATACGGAGTTAGATTCAAGATGTAACATGTTTTCAACTTGCTAGGCACTGTAAGAATCTTCTCGCAATGGACTTTCGAATGGAAGAAAAAAATATATATGCAGCCCAGAGATTTCAGAGGAAAAAGAAATGCTACTTAGTTGCCAAGCCTGATGTCAAGATCACCGTGGAAGAGCAACTCCATCTAAAATGATAAACCTCTTGGCATGCTCAGAATTCACAACCGCTATCTGATCAGCAACTTTTTTTTATTTTTTATGAATCTTATTATTTTGGCAGGACATGTTCTTCTAAACTATTTATTTCTTGGGACATGCCAATATCTACATTCTACCAGCATGATGAGGATCAACTCTGACTTCTCTCCAATTTAATTGCTTCATAGGACATTATTATTTCTTTAAACTTCGCCTCTGCAGCCTCTGCAGCAAAAGAATGATATTGGTTCCCTCACCAAAGATAAAATTTGACTAAAATGTTTGACTAGTAAACAAAATAGTAAATAAGTTAAACTTCACATGAAATAACCTTTATTATCTGGGTTTTGATCAGGATGGTACTCCATTGCTTTTGCTCGGAAAGCAGTCTGCGACATATAAGAGTGAAAATTAGGTACACAATGTGAAAAAATTATCGAGAGAACTAAATATCTCAACAACTGTAACCTTAGCATCTGAACATTAGAGTACAATAGATACACTCAAGTTGGAAGATGTTTGAGCTTGCAATTATTCAGGTGGCATCAGACAACAATAGAGTTCTTTAGGACCCAACCGGCCTCTAGTATCTTACTGAGCCCATAGAGGTTTTATGTGCTAAGAGACTATTTACCAAGTACTCAGCTGATCTTGTTGGGGGAAGTTAAGTTTGTCACAAATTATGAACAAATATAATTGACTGACTGCTTTTAGTTTACTTGTACCCATGGAAAGATGTTAGCAGGAACACACTAAACCATGGTTTCATGAACGAATAGAATGACATTTACATTATGGTATGACAAAATGATGAAAGTCCTAGAAAATCTACAGAATATTATATACAGCAAATTACAATCCATTGGAAGAGTATTGCCATGCTTTATTTATATAATTTGCACATATAGTGTCATAGATTATCATGATGATCCTAAGAAATATGTTTTGCATAACAGAAAATAAGTGCCATAAAGTGAAAAAAAGAAATCATCATGAATAGAAATTTTCCAAGATAAGAAAAAGGTGACACCAAAGATTTAAATACAAGTCCGATACTTGTTTTGACAACTTGTCGCATGACATAGTACTGGTATGCATGGTACTATACTGTCAAGCATCACTGGAAAATAATAAAGAAATGTCATTTGTTGGAAATATAATAAGCATGACATAGGTACCAAGCTAGATGACCCAATTATGATCATTTGTTGGACAGGTAAATTTCAGTTAGTACATATCCATCCAACCACTTTTTAAAACCATGGGTGGAACTACCATGCTTATACTGTGTGTCCTTCAACTTTTCTTTCCCTTTTTCTTTTCTTGGAAAAAGGAGTTTGTTGGGATTATCATGGTACAGGTATGCTTTGATAATATCGCTGAGAGTTATACATGATCCACAAGCAGGTTTTCATCTTTAAAATACATTCAGGGCCTCTGGCTATGTCAAACCTGATTTTTCCAAGACTTGATGACACTGTCACAAAAACAGGAGACCAAAATTCTAAAGAGAATGCTGCCGTTGCCTCTGATTATTTTTTATGTGCCAAATGATATTATAATCTGTGTCAATAATTGAAATCAGTCCCCAGGGAGTTACTAATTCTTCCAATTGTCTGTTAATCACATGTGATTCACATGAAGGGTGTAAACAGGTGAATAGCCTAGAATAGGTTGTGGCCCGTAAGCTCCTTTGTCAAAGCTAATGTGAAAGAATACCTTGTAGCTCTGAAGCTCATTTTGACTATAGCATCTTTTTGGCTAGCAAGCTTCTCATTCACTTTTCATAAGACCATGGTTATATAATAACTATTTCTACAAGTTCCTTAACTGTAACAAATTGTCTAAACAATTGAAAAAACGTATAAAAGGCACAAATGGAATTTGAAAAATAAGAAGTCAGTTACTGGAGAGAAGTACCTTAATATCAACATCTGAATATGGCTCTGCTCTAGACCTACAAAAAGAGGCAAATAATGTTCAAATTAGACAACTCATATAAATTGAATTTTTTGAGGGGGACAACTAAGTTTTATGAGTTCCTCAAATGAAAACACGGATTTGTTTGCTTCTGAAAAGTTCCACTCCTTCAGGACATGTTTCACTTAATCAGCTTTAACTAGCAGAAATTATACATTAATAAAATGTACTCTTAACTATAAATGCTACTCAAATATCAAAGTTTCACACTCATAGATTGGGACAGTATAGTATGTCACATAAAAGGAGCGAGAATATGTTCATCATATACTTTATCCATTACACAAGACAATGACAGTTAAATACTTCATAATCATGAGAATAGTGTCCAGGAGTAAACAAGGAAACCCATGCTTATTTGCTAGGAAGAGAAAAAAAAAAGTATGAGTTGTACTACCTATCAAGACCCAACACTGTGTAGTGGTGTGACATTGTACAGTTCACCCTGGATCTAGGGGTGTAATTGTAATTACTTCTTTGTTCCCTGTAAGATGAATCTGTCTCATAATACCAATCATCACGTGGAATATACCGATATGCACCAGGGTCGCTATACTTCCAAGTCTCATAGCTCTTCTTATGCTTATTTCTATCCCTGTTAAATACACTTTGCATTCGCCGTATACGCTCCTACATAAACAAACATGAATGCGGATCATCATTCATTCACAAAATTATCAAAAGCAACACCAATTAGATAAATCATATAATCAGCTTAAAATATGTACAGTTGAAGCTTCTTTTGCCATTGAAAGTAGCTACTGAGACACAAGTGATTATAAAATTTAGTACCATGCACATCAATTCATAGAGATTGAGCAATCACACAGTATTACATATCAAGGAATGTGCATTGTTATGACCAGTTCATAGCAGCCATCATTTACTGGTCTAGGAAGCTGGCTACCCCTTTTAAAGCAGTAGATCCGGTTTATTTTTTTAAATTTAAGCAAACACGTGATGCACAAGAACTGACAGTCAGCCAACCACATGTCGGACCTCCCAGTATTTTTCCTCATCTTCCCCACCTCCACCTCTGCCTCCTCTTGTCCTTCTCCCACCCCACCTCCTCCTCGGTACCAGTATATATACTGGCGTACCATGTATCTATGTAGATACGGAGGGGGAGAGAGAGAGAGAGAGGAAGGGGAAGTGAATGCAGAGTATAAGGTGGAAGGGCTGACAGAGGAGAGAGAAAAAATGTCACTAGCTAATAACAAAAAAAGGATCTGATACCAATACTAGACATTACATTTACTGTCTAATACAGCTTAGCATCAATCAGCTTATCAGCTGATAAGCCTGGTATTATGAGGATGACTGTACTAAGTTTCATTCTAAACCAGACCATGGCCAAAACTCTAAACCATGCTTTGCATATCATTGTAGAATAGCTGCCTCTACCTAGCCATGTGCCAACACTAAACACCCAACTTTTCCCATTTCTCGAGGAAAGTATTATCACTCTTCATTAAAAGAAATTACCAGACTAAGATGTCGATTGGCATTAAAGTAGAAGCAAACAACTCAAACCAAATTCTAAAATCAAAATGGGCAACAAAATCAAAACCCAAAAGTACTTGACAGTCGACAATATACTAGCATAATTTAGTCAACGTTTGTTCGTAAAGAATAAAAAAAATTAAAGTTCAAGACTTCGAGTTGATATCACAAGTCATCACAATATCAGGTGTGGTCTTGATCAAAGTTTCAAGTTTTGGTACCTAGCCAGACCAGTTTGAGCTGCTATATACTAGTGTTCCAATACATGGCATGTTGGCACATCAATCATCCCGAACAATTGAGAAAGAGAGAGAGCAGAGGAGGAATATGGGTCAGAAGCTCTCATTATTTACCATGGGACTAGTAAATACTAAATACTGGTCTGTATCAAGTGGTATGGCCAAAACTTTAAAAGATGACTCACATGTTAGGAAGTAACAAAAAGTGCAGTTGTCACTAATTATTTCACATATGATATCAAGGGCTTAAAAATCAACCCTATAATAATATATTTCATCAAATTTCCATTGTTCCTTTCAGCTCAGCTCCTGAAAAATGAACTTTCTTCCTTCAATCAATTGATGATTCCCAGCAAAAGGAAGTGGTTACAGTTTGTGACTTAAAGCACATCAGAGTTTGTGACACCATAGAGATAATGAAAAGCTCTAGCTTAAAGCCTCATGAAAGCAACAGCAAACTCAGAATTAGGTGAATAGTCTTACAAATGATCAGAACTTGTGCATTGCATCGCCGTACTACTACTACCAACAACCACCAACACACAGACATACAGTCTTAGCCATTAAAGGTATCCATACTAAAATATGTATAGTATTCTAATTTCAGGAACCGAAAGGACTACATATTTGGAGTCAACTTCCCAAAATTATAACAAAACCCACTTGACAAAAAATCAAACCCCTGTTTTTCACAAATTTAAGGAACAATATGATACTGAAAAAATATCTTTAAATTAGCAATAAGTTATTCAATTTATGCAAAATCAGCACCATCTATAGGTGATTTAGATGTATGGACTTGAAAATATTTCAACGTATTGTTAAACTTAAAAAATCAACAATCCATATTGTTGTCCAAAGTAGTAATTTGTGTCTTCATATAATATGCATTAAGCTCAAATAATATTCATCTTTCTTTGTTCTTATAGTTGGTAGTCATGATCTGCATTATTTACTATCATAGAATTAGAGTTCAAAGATAAGCAGTGTTGGCAGGGTCACGATGTGCTAATTGAATGTATCATGCAAAACAAGTATCAACACCTTGCATGAATCCATGTCAGTGCAAAATGCAGTGCCCATAGTCATGTACCACTCATCATAAACTGCACCATGCAACATGGCTGCAAATGTCATATCAGCTGCCATACCCCACAGATGTCAGAGTTTCTCACTATCATGATGCCATTGGCAAAGCATACCCTTGAACTACTGCAAGGACTGAAGTATTGGATCATTCGATACATATAAAAAATAACTAAATGTCCACCTATTCACTCTCCATATAATTTGATGTATAATTTTCTTTTAAGTGGATGATACAAAATAGGAAATAACATAAGATCTTAATAGCATCTAATTCCTTAGCTAAAGCAGATTAGAGAAACAAAAACTAATTCATAATAAAACTGACTTCAATTGAAAAACTTCAAATAGGATAACCTGGATAGATGATCAACATCAATAATTTTTATAACATTGGTCAGCCAATCTATAGGTGTATATTTTTTACTTGGAACAAAAGCTAACTGACTCTTAGAACACTTGAATTTCTGAACAATTAAACATCCTAAAATAAAACAAGATTATATCAAGTAAAAGCAAAATAAACAAACTATAATCTAGAATTTTTCAGAATAGATCAAACCAACTTTACTAGGCCTTTCTCACAGTAGATTAATATTGTTGTTCTTAATGTTATTCAAGTTCCTGGTTCCCCAATTGATTGACCTGCAATAATACCTACAGTTTCTCCCAATTCGACAATTTTGAGAGTTATGAAAGGGCATCTAATTTCATTGATAGTTCTAGGATCTTCAACATGACAACTATGGAAAAGAATAGACAACACAGATAAAATGAAAGAAGTCCTGCCCAAAAGGAATAATGAATAATCATTAATTTAGAAAAGGTCTAAAATTTTATGTTTGTTTCTTTAGAAATGTAAGAAAATGGATAATGTATAAAAGAAAAGAGGACAAGCAAATATATATTTTATGGCCAAAAGGGCAAGGATAATGCATGGAGCCATTCTGAGTTGGGTTCAAAGTCCATTGATGTGCATCTATTCAAACTTCAAATTGGACCAATAGAAAACCAACTTGTTTACAGGTTCCGATCAGTGCCAGGCAATGGTCCCAAGTAAGACTGCTACTAGGTATGTCAGCTTGAAACCAATCAGCCTTGGAAAACCTGAGCAAGATTTCTAACAATCACAATGACCTGAATGGCCTAGATTGGGTTAGTTTGGTCAGGTTATGCTTTGTGATTGAATCAGGCTGGAACTAGAACTATATATATCTAGTGTTGGTTTGGAATGAACCCAAAGTTGCAAGCCTATTAACCAAGTGATAAACAACCAAACCAAATTTAAATCCTTAACATCAAAACTTTGGTATCTCCAATAGCAGGCCAGAGTAATAAAAAGTCAGCAAGTTATGGAGAAGTTCCTGAAAGTTTGGTAAAGTGATAAGAATTTAGTAAATAATGTTAGATATGACTATACAATCTAACCAAATGGTGCTATCAAACCATTCACTATCACTTTGAAAAATAATTAGTAAAAAAGAATTAATGGAGATAATAGAAAAATTAAAAAAACCAGGAAAAGAACTGACAACTCTCTCCCTTTCCTCTTCATATTCCTCTTGCATTCTAGTGCGATAATATCTTTTCCAAGCATCTTGACTGGATCCTCCATGATTTGAGCTACTCGTGTTTCTCCAAGATGAACTTGCCCGTAATCTGCTCAGCTGATGAAGAAAAAAAAGAAAATCTTCGATGAATTACAATTGGTAAGCAGCAATTGAATGCAAATAAACAATATTGCTTCCAACTCTTTCTTCAGGTAATAATAATAATAAGATGAGTAGAATCCAAGTGTCTTTTCTTTTTTCAAATATTAGCATACTGAATGCCAGCGAGGTTTGCTTGATTTTTCCAATGAGAATTCACTTAGTACATCGTCGTAGTCCATATCTTTTGTTTTGCATCAAATCATATAATTTATCAGGCTTAAAGTTTATTAGTAGTTCGTAGAACAGAATATATCCTAATGCGGGAGACGTCCAATGACAATTTGACACAGGTGTTGCTAAGCTGGATTCCACCAATAGGTGGTAGGTTTTGGACTATGGAATAAGACTAATGCAATCAATGAGAATAAACTCGACCACATTTTTGTGGAGAGTCGATTAATAAAGAATGAATATTTGATTGGTCAGTGTTCTAAATTTCTAATTTCCCTTTTCTTCATCAAGGATGAATTTTCCAAAATTTAACTGAGGATGCTGAGAATGATAATCTTGATGTGGAATCATGGAATAATCGTTCTCATGCCGGGGTAAGAAATTAAAATTAACATTACCAATATTGCAAAATGGGGACTGTATGGACTTAGAAACCTCAAATATCCTCCAACGATTGTTAGATTCTCCAAGTATTATCCAAAAAAGATGAAAATCTAGAGGTAGTCCTTTGGCAGGTACATGGTAAATTACTTTTAAGAGTCAACCATGTAAGATTCCGGTACAATATCTACTCACAGCTAGTGCTAGGACTAACATGAAGAAAAGGCTTGTTTTTTCCTCAAAATATGGGAATAGTCAGATCTGAAAACATCCCCAGGATAATGAATTTAGCCATCTCTTTAATCGTGCAATGCCATAAACAATTCCGCTTTGAAGGGAATCAATCTCTTGTGTTAAGGCATAGATATTGGTATGACGAGCTTTCTATATTCCAATTGCACTCTAACTGATGGACAAATCAAGATGCAGTGATTTAAAAAGCGCTAGGCGCCAAGGTCCAAAAATGCCCAAGACGCTAGGTGCTTGTCCAAGCAAAGCGAGACGCTCTGAAATATAAAAAAAATAAAAATATATATAATATAATAAAATATAATTATTTAAATAAAAATATGATATTAAATTAAAAATCTACTGTTAACAGTATATTACTTACTGTTAGCCGTAGATAGAGAGGAGAAAAAATGGCAACAGTAACAGAGGATTAGTTTAATATTGTTGCGACTAAGGTTCGTAATTTTGTACCGTAACGGAGTTTCGACATTAGCTCGGTACAGTACGATACTGTATACTGAGGTTGGCTCGGTACGGTATGGTACTGACGTACCGAGCGGTACACCCTGGTGTACCGAATAGTTTTATATATTTTTCTTCATTACTGTAGCACTGTAGCACTGCTATAGTGTATTACTGTAGCACTGTACCGGTACCGAACGGTCCACGTACCGGTATGCCATCGAACCGGTACGTATCGCCCGTACCGGACGGTACCATTCGGATACCATGATATATATATATATATTCGACGACATCGCCTTTTCCTTCTCCCACGCGGGGCGACATCGCCTCGTGTATATATATATATATATATATATATATATATATATATATATATATTCGTCGAAAAAGGTGACATCGCCGAAAAAGGTGATGCGACGTCACCTTATATATATATATATCGTTCCGTCCGGTAACGGGCGATCCGTGTATCGGTCAGCTGACGGACCAGTACGTACCGCCCGTACCAAGCAGTATTATTCGACATTGCATACCTTGGTTGCGACAACATTACGAACGACAGTAGCGGCAGTGGCGAAAGCTACGAACAGCAATAGCAACAGCTACAGAAACTGTGGATAGCATCAGCGGTAGCGACGAAAGCTGCAGACAGCAGTAGTGACAGCGGTGAAAGCTATAGACAGCAGTCACAGTAACAATGGAAGCTGCGGACAGCAGCAGTAGTAATGACAACGACGAAAGCTGCGGATAGCAATAGCGGCAATGGCAGAAGCTTTAGAGGACATCCGTCAGTGGTGAAGGAACCTGTGGTCCACTCCCTCGATAGTTGAAGGAACTTCACATGGTTTGGTTTGCTTAATTGAACCGGGCACTCGCCCGAAGCGCCCAACGCTTGGTCTAAAGCGAGTGCCCAAGCGGCGCCTCTTTGAAGCACACCACCTAGCCCTTAAACGAGGCGCTCAGGCCTGGCCTCGCCTCACCCGAGCACCTAGGCAAGCGCCCGAGCACCTTTTTAAATCACTGTCAAGATGTATGAATGAACTGCACCGCTAACTATTGTCAACTTCACTTAATGTTTACATAAATCACTGAAATTTTTTTGTATCAACAGCAGAAAATTTCAACTCAATAACAAAAGTTTATATGCTCACAGTGACAAGTCCATATGCAGTGGTACCATGTCCATCTATTGGCTGTTCCTTCAAGCTAATTGCTCATGTGCTTGCACATTTAAGGGTTAAAATGTAGGCAAATATTCAAAGATGTTGAGAAAAGCAAGGTAAGAAACTTGGCAGATGTGATCATTTCATCATCACTCGAAACAAATACATGAAAATAGAAAAAATTTGGTAAAGCAGCGCGGCATTGCTAATGCAAGTAACTTTTGAGGAAAAGTTGCCTTGAAAAATAAGGAGCATCTTTTACATGGGAACTAAATTGGTGAATGCAATGCTGTAGTTAAAATATTTCAATGACTAACCATACCTGAGTGTATACCCAGTCAGCAGTCCTCCGCAGCTGACCAGTCTGCCAGTTACAACAAAGATAAGAATCGAGTTAGCACCATGAACAAGATCAAATAGTGCAACAAACAGGAGCAAAAGGTAACATGGCAAGGATGGGAACTGTATAATCAGAGGTTGTGAGACTAAATCCCCTAAAGAATTATAAACAAGGAACTTAAGTGCTGTGAAACAATTAAAGAATTTAGATTAGCACAATCACCATGTTGAAAGAATAAAAGTTATAGCTGGTCCATATGATTTTTATTTAAACAAATAATGAATGGCTCCAATCCATGCCTCCAAGGGCCTAAAAAACTCTCCCAAATGTTCAAAGAAAACTTCCAGAACAGTGAATCCAATAAAACAAGAGTAAGCCAATTGTTGTTTCACTGCTCACACTAACATGGAACCAGAAAAATCAGGAGTACCCAATGGCAACTTTATGTTGACAGTATGCACAAAAGGAAGACATAAGAACCTGATGCATTGACCATTACTTCCAGTGCATAATAAGAACTTCATCATCCAATTTTACACATCTGATACCAGTAATTCAACAAAAGTTTGATAACAAGAACATGCATCTCTTTTAAGCCTCAACTGAAACTAAAGAAAAATGCTAAAATTGTGAATCTGGATACTACAACGTGTAGGCATTTTTTTATTCATCCAAAGCAATCCAAAATTTGACAATGTTCATGTAATAGAAACAAATGCATGGGAAAAAAAATCAACAGCAATCTTCTCCTATCTCCATGAAAAGAGTTTTTATACAATGACAACTGCCAAGTAAAAGCATCGTTTATTAGGTTCATGGATTAATCAAAAGAAATTGATGGCAACAACCAAAATCCAAACCAACAATTTTTCTCCATCTTCAATGCAACATATAAGCAACCAAACATATATCTAGAGAAAGGATGTTTAAATTGCAGACGATCTCCATAATATTCAGGCATACAATAACATAAGAACAACAAGAATCCATCGAGGTAGAGAGAAGAATCCTCCTAACTCTCAATTCAAACTCAATAGAAACAAGAAATTCTGAAATTAAAATCCATCCAATGAAACTAAAGCAGAGGTAACAATCGACGGAAATCTTCAGCAGGTGTCTGTAAAAGAAAATGGGCATAGTCAACTCCCAAATAAAAGGCGCATCTTTGATTGAATGATCGAGTCGACCAACCCCAACTCCAGCGTAACAGACAATCAAACCGAGCCAGAGAACCGAAAAACCAAATCGGAAACAAGCACCGGGATCCCTAGAGAGACGAAGGAACCATGAAAACGCAGGGCCAGAGAGAGGGATCATACCACAAAGGTAGTGGCGGTGGCACCGACCAATCCGAAGAGGAGAACACGCCAAGCCCTCGTCGCGCGCTCCTTCTCCTGCCACGAATCGTGGTCGGGCTTCTTATCCCCGGAGCTCATCTCTCTCCTCGACTCACTCCTTCAAAATCGGGATCCGGATCGAAACTTCCCAGATCAAGCGCATGTTTCGATCGATGGATCGACGGGAGAAACAAACGAAAGGAAATTCCAGGCGATTGTATCTGTGGAGGAAGGAACGTGTGGGGAGTAATTTAGCACCACCACGAGCGGCGACTCGATTGCTCTTTCCCGCTTTTGCCCCCTTCTTCATCGAAAAGGCCTTGTTGGATAATATCGTGGATGCTGAGGAGCCATTCTGTAAATATGACATTGTCCATCCAATTATGGATTTCTATTATTCTATATAACTAACTTTGTATATAGCCATTGTACCCTTCTATTAATATCCACAAAAGATTTCAAATTAATTAATTATACATTCTTCCTACTCAGTAGTGATGGGAGTCTCCTGCACTACATTTTTTTTTCTAAACAATTTTTTATATATAATCTTATATTTAATAATAATGAGCTGATTCATTTACACATGTCATAAAATTAAGTCATTTTTTTGTCATCAATAATGAATTGGGGAAAAAAAACATATACAAAATGACACCCTTAAATTTTTTTATTATTTTTTGAGTTTTTTTATCATTTTTTAAATTGGTATTTTTTTTAGATAAGGCAAACTTCTTGTTAGCAATTTTAATTTTTTTATTTATATATATATATATATATATATAGTTTTAGAGGAGTATATTAGAGTGTAACCTTCACTAAGATCACTTGGCTACTAATTAAATTCTCTTATAAATTATATGATCTATTCTTGTAGTTTTGCATAAATACCCCCCCAACTTCTTGTTCTTGAAATTAAGTTGGATTTCATGTTTTGCAGAATGGATACAAAATTCGTAATTTTATTCATTAAAATTGATCAATACTAATTAACGCTCTAAACTTTTTAATATAGTAATATAATAAATTATAGGTTGTATAATTTTGCCCTTGAAATTGTGCATAAATTTCCTCAACAAAATTTTTGCAGATTAATTTCAATTTCACAGTTTTGTAGGATGAATATAAATTTTCGTACTTTGGTAGGGGCTTTAAAGAAATTACGCTGACCCCAATTAATCCCATTAAATTCGCCGTGGATGCTTCCCGACATCCCCCTCGCCGCCCAACTCCGCTCCCTCCGCCGAGCAGCGAGAGAAGAAGAAGAGCGAACGCTATTATGCTGCATCTGAGAGCCATCACTCGCCTTCGAACCCCTCTACGATCGCTCCCCAGAATCCTCCTCACCCCCTTCTCCTCGCAACCTCCTCCTTCGCCGCCCCTCCTTCGCCCGCCTCCCCCGATCTCGCCCCCCTCCGCCCCCTTCTCCACCACCTCCTCCTCCCGCAGGCGCCGCGGCGGTGGGGACGCGGAGGCCGATGAAAGCGACGGGGCCGGCGTCTCCCTCTTCGGCCGCGACCCCACGCATCCGCCGAAGCTGTTCGTGGTCCAACCCCGCCTCCGCCCCGACTCCCTCCTCCACTCCAAGCTCTCCGAGGCGCTCAATCTTGCCAACTCCCTCGAGGAGCGGAGGGACGGCGTCTTCGCCGAGGACTACGGCTCGAAGGAGCCGCCGCCACACCTCGTCGTGCAGAACCCCGGTGCCAGATCCCTCAGGGTGCACTCGGGTTAGCTTCTCCCGTCCTTGACATCTTATCCTCCAAATTTGTCATTTTTATATAAAGTCTGCGAGTTGATCGAGAATTTAGTGGAGTTTGAATACTTTCTTGGATGGTTCTCCATGGTTTTTATGTGGGGTGCGTTTGTCGTATAAGGTTTGACTTAGGACTTCTGTTTCGATTCCTTCTTAGTGTCGGTTCAATGGTTGACGGTTTACGTGATGGACATAATTAAGTGAGTTGAGGACCAATTTCTCTCCAAGCGCAACGGTTGGTGAATTTTCATCCAACAAGAGAGCACATCACCAACCTTCTAATCCTCACTTCGTCGTGAATTAATCTATGGCAAGTATAACGCAAGCTCATTGGTCCAACAATCTTGCCTTTTTTCTAGTATGCTTGAACTTAAACAAAAAAGGAAAAAGAATGCAGGGGAGATGAGCGTAGGTTATTTGAGGGAAGGGAATATATTGTTCCATAGGCATGCATATGTTGCCAAAGAAATTGAAAACATAGGCTGTTTGACACCATTAATTATTTCCATCTATTCTCATGAATTGATCTGTGGCATGTGTAGTGCAAGCTCATTGGTCCGTTTTTTAGTATGCTTGAACTTAAATAGAAAAGGAGATGAAGAGCAGGGGAGATAGGCTTAGGCTATTTGGAGGAAAACGAAGATATTGTTCCACAGGCAAGCATATGTTGCTCAAAGAAAGAGATAAGATAGGCTATCCTAATCACCATTAATTATTTCCATCTATTCTGTGTCTATTGGGATGAGTGACATACTGCTAGCTGAAATTCTTGCACATGGATGTTATTGTCATTTGTTCTGCAAGTTGAACTCCTTTCATCCCTTAGCAGATTTTGCCCTATTTGTCTTCTCAAATTTACTTTTAATATTTGAACCTGATGTGCTAGTACTTGTCTTTGAGATGCTTGTTCACAATGTTCTACAATTCTGTCCAGTTGTAATAACATTCTTCTTTAAGGTTGACATGGGTTTCTATTTATTTGCAAACGTTCAGGTTCTATGGACTCTTACAGTAATCCTCTGCTTTTATTCCTAGGAGTTTCTTTCTGAAATTTTATGTTGAGGTTAAATATTTATGTTTCTGAGCACAGTCACAGTTTTTAATCATGGAATAACTTTGCTTGAAAAATCTAGAATTTGGATAATGACTTTGAAGTAGTTATTAAGATTGTAATAATTCTGATAATTATTTGTTGGTAAAGAAAGGATGGAAATGTAATATATTTAAATTTTTGTTTTGTACTATTATTTATATAATGCAAAAAGCATGCCAAGGGATAAATGAACAATGTCATGAAATTCACTAATGGGAAAATCATGTAGCATGGAGTGTTGTGGATTCATTGAGGAATACACCATATGTAAATGAATTGTTCAGTCTTGGAATATTATTTTGCTGTATGTCGTATGGATCTTGTTCAATTTTGAGATTATATTCTTGATACTGTTCCTGTCAACATGGTTAAATTGGTCATACGTGCAATTTTCTTGTGGCAGACACATATTTTGGACGGGGGACTGTTGAAAATGTCAAATGCGAACTAAGGGCCTTGGAGACAGAGGTACATCTTTAAAATTAATCTTTTCTATAAATAAATTCATATTTCTTGTGTTCTATGACATCACTAAAACTTTAGTGGTTTGGAATTTGGATACATTAATCGAGGGGATTTACCCAAAAAGACCCCTTTTTTCTTGGATTTTCCCACTTAAGGCTTCCATTTTGGTTTCTTTTTTTTTCCCCACTTAGGCACCTTTTATGTGCATTATGCAAACACCAGGCAAATGTCACAGGGGGACCTTAGAGTGGGGCATAACCAAAAAAATATTTTAATTGGCAACAAGTGAGAAAAGAGGCCTTTTTTATTAAACACCCTAATTTTTAAAATTTATCTTCATTAAAAAGATTTTGACATATGTATTTTATCTCCTTCCTAATTATTTCAACTTTTAAATGCTTGTAACATTTGTTGTTTGAATTTGCTCGACAATCAAGCAAGATTCTTGCACAAGTCCTCCTGAGAATAATTTATTCAAAAATCAAAATTTCAGAAGTAAATGCAGATTAGGTTATACAGAGTGGCATTTAACAAAAGCTTTGACCTCTACTTCCGATTTCTTGTTAGGGGAGTGCCACATTTCTGATATCCAGAAGATCACAAACACCTTTATCTTCTGCAGAAGTCAGGTCTTGCCCGGACTAATTATGGATTTTATTGGGATAGCTGGATGACAAAAGAAGAACTAATTGTTTTGTCTTTGTCACCCTGTTGAACCAAATAGGAGAAGATGAGCTTCATTATATAAAATTTCTTTATGTAAACTGATTTGCTTTATGAGGGTTAGGCTTGCATATATATGAAGTGCTAGAGATGTGATGAGATGCATATGGAATAAAACTAGTGGAAGAAATCTTTGTGGCTTACTTATATGATATTTTTTTATGTCTTGTTTGTTGCCTATAAAAGAGTCTGTCACTTGTGTAAAGAAAGATGATCTTTCAAAAACAACATGCATGTTTTCTAATTTTGGTGAATGCATGGAGATGTTTCTGTCCTGTTAATCTGACTGATTTTTATTTGTTTTTGATATTTCCATCTTGTTGCATTCTTCTTCATCTTTTCGAACAGAATGCAATAGATGCAATTTTTGTTAATGCAATTCTTTCTGGGATCCAGCAGCGCAATTTGGAGGTGAGTTTGCATCTACACATGTTATAATGGATTTTCTTTTTGGAAAAGGCTTGAGGTTATCTTTTGTTTTACCATTTCAAAAAATGTTCAAAGCTACTGCTTATACCTTAATTTCAATCGGCAGGTTTCATGGCAGAAACCAGTCTTAGATCGCATTGGTCTTATTATAGAGATATTCAATGCTCATGCTGAAACAAAAGAAGCAAAATTACAGGTATTGTTTTCTGATTGCTCTCCATGATTTCTTTTCAACCTTCAACTGACAATTTGAAACTCTATTTTTCCACTGTATTCCATGGCCTGTATATGTTTCTCATGGAAGAAAGGTTCTATTCTTTATTGTGGTCATGATTTCTGTCATTACACTTGTCTGTTCTTTGGCTGAATGTTCATGTCACTTAAAGATGACTTACAAATTTGCTATTCTCATGGTCACAGTCAGAGTTAGCAGCTCTTATGTATAAGAGGACAAGGCTTGTACGAGTTCGTGGTCCAGGTGGCCGGATGACTTTTGGAACAAGTGGAGAAGCTGAAGTTGTTAGTGCTCGGGGGTATGAATAATTTGTTCTTTTAGTGGTTAATATGATTGTGCTTTTCACATCATACAGGTGTTGCAAAATTCTGAGCAACAAATCTGAGTGCTTTTTCCAGGGTGCTGCTTGCTGGCATACCAGCAATATAGAGGCATGGGCTACGTGCTATTGGCCAAGCACATGCTTGGCACTGCACCATCCTTGGTGTTGACATTATGCTAGATATAGCAATTAATGCACCTTAATAAGGTGGTCAGACCATATTGGCATGATATTCTCTCAGATCAGTTATTCTATATTTTTATGTAGAGAGGGAGTTGTAAACAACACCGCCAATGCTGGTCCCAATCCCGAATGAAAAAGGTGTAGGGTTACATTAGGTCATTGACAACCAGTGCAAAACTATGTCAGATCTCATGAAAATGAATCTTAACCGATTTGAATGGCAGCAAAAGATTCGTATAGGCGATCGTAGATAATTGGGATTTACGGCTTTGTTGTTGTTGTTTGTAGAGGGAGTTGTAAACATTTCTAAAGATGGCTATGCATGAAAAAGAGAAACTTTTTTCTAATGATCAATGTAATATGGAAGAACTTGTTGGAAATATTATCATGGGTGTTGCATTTAGTATTATACTAGATTTGAGACATCAATAACTAGTTAACAGGATTTGTTCTATGTTTAATATGCAGTAATGGTTGACAACTATCGTAGATATTCATCATTGACCTTTTTTCTGCAGGAGAGGAAGTGGAGGCCGTGGCTTTATTAGTGGTGCTGGAGAAACTGAACTGCAGCTTCAACGTCGGAGGTTAGTTTCAAATTTTTTGATGGATGAATTTTTTTTGTTTGCTTCACCTCTTTTTGGTACATGCTTAATTTCCAGAAATGATGCTTAGAGATTCTCTTCCATCAAATAACCTGCAGAATTCAAGAGCGACGAATCCATATACTATCCCAGATTGAGGAAGTTCGACGAACACGGTCTCTGCAACGTTATGCACGTAGAAGGCATGGTAGTTCATATGGTCAGGGCCTAGCAACTGTTGCTGTTGTTGGATATACAAATGCTGTATGTAATTGCACTTGTTGCTGAAATTTAGCTTGTCTAAACAAAGCTGCTTTGTCCTAACTACAATATATTTTGCTTTTGACCTGTGGAAAAAGGGATCAGATTACATTCAATTTTCAGTCTTAGAAGTTTCTAGCTACTCTTGCCTTGTTGCTACCAAGTTTGATCTGGGATACTTATATTTAAAATTTGTGTATGCAGGGCAAATCTACCTTAGTCAGTGCTCTTTCTGAAAGTGATTTATATAGTGATGATAGGTATTCCTACATGCTACTAGTAGTTTCTTTGTAGGCATTTATGTCAAACTGTAATCATTTGTTTCTATAAAAATGGTTTAATTGTGTGGTATATTGATGTGATAAGTTGCTGAATTTTAATGGGAAATTTTGCCTTGATGTAGATTATTTGCAACTGTGGATCCTCGAGTAAGAAGTGTTGTCCTTCCGTCAGGGTAATACTATTGTGGTTTTTGTTGCCATGGTTAAGGCCCCTTTAAATAGGAAGTGAAATTTTATTAGCCTGTTTTGATGTAATGAAATCTTTGCTTATGCTGGCACTCAGGAAAAAGGCGCTTCTTAGTGATACTGTTGGATTCATCTCAGATTTGCCTGTACAGGTAATATCAATGTCAGTTATTATTAACTTTTAAATGTCACCTGAACAATTTTGACCCTTTCCATTTGCTTTTTGACAAAAGTCCATGTATTTCAGCTAGTGGAGGCCTTTCATGCAACCTTGGAAGAAGTGGTTGAAGCAGATTTATTAGTGGTATGCTCTTTTCTAATTATGAATTAGAATACATAACCGAAACGCATCACTTTTCAAGTTTGCTTTCTTGAGATGGAAAATGACATAGTAAAAAATGTTTGAGTTAATTGTAAGTTCTGCTAGCACTTGTTACGGCACTTAGGTACATCACTTAGGATAATACACAATGCAAGAAAGATATAGCCACCTCTGAATTATTCTGTATATCAGTAATATATGGCAATTGCATGTGACAGATCATGCAGAACTTGCATTGTAACTTAAATGTCTATACTTCATATCAGTCATAAAGTAATGGAAGCCAAGTTATGTCAGTTTAGTACGGTGGGAAATATCTTGCTTGTTGTCCAAGATACCAGCTCCTCATCCTGCCATAAATTTCCTAGTGTATGACTTTTGAAACAGGGAAGGGGGCTTTGGTTTTGTTTATTTTGTTTCCTTTGTTGCCAACTGTTGCAGGGTTATGGGTTGGGAATGGAATTTTTGGATTCAGTCAAATGCTAAGCAGATATCTAAAACAATTTTGGATTTTTTTTTTTGTTTCTACAGACAAATGCCGAAAAAAGGGGTGAAATGTCATGGTTTGTCTACTGATAATTTTTGAGTTTCTTCATATATACATTTTCCTTTTCAAATATGTTTATGCTGTCTGGAAATTTGGAAGGCATTTGATGAAATTTATTAATTCCAGAAGGGTGTCTATGATATTCTTGAGGAGCTAAGGGTATTGAGTTGTGAACTTATAGGTGGGCAGAGGATGTGTATGAACCAAATGGAAAAACAAAACAAAGAGAGTTTCCCCAGACCTAGTTGCAGTTGTCAGATGCCACCCTGTTCTGGCAGAGTTATTAAATTTATATTCTGGAAGGCGAACAGACAAAATATCATTTTCTTGAAGTTCTAGCAGATTTTTCTTGTAATCCTCCTTTTTATCATCTTTCTTAACATGCCATTGATATGGACTGTGGAGTTCCTTCAAAGGTGAATCTGTTACTCTCGGTAACAAGTTTTGGATTTCATTGCTCAAAATCAATTTAGGCTTTTGAAGCACAATTTAGTATGTTCGATGAGGATCTATAATAAAAATTTGGCTCATTGAAATTTTCTGGACCTTCTACACTCTGATGATAGTTACCAAATTAAATCTGCTCGGCTTTCTTGTAAGGTGCATATTTTAGAAGCCTGAAGGTATATGTATTCTCTATATCTCTTTATAAAATTAGCTCTCAATCACCTATTTCGGCAATCTTCATCTGCGTCAGTTGAACTTATGTTACAGAATACACAAATGCTCCCCGCTTTCAGATTAAGTCAATGTCCTATGTGTGTGCTTTTTTGCTTATGCAATTTTATCTGACATTCAAGAGCAAGATGGTGATCAGCCACAAGCATCATAGATAGCATAAAATCATTGAAATATTTAATATGTTGATATAAAATTAAGTGCTAATGCTGAAGGGTCCACTTTCCTGTTTGAATAGTGGATAACAGCATGTTTCATGAACTAACTAATTAATCAAGAAACTTTGTACATGATCTTGTGTTTTGTGTAGCTGTCACCTCTTTTACTCCTGCCTAGCATAGTAACTTTCAGATATTTTGCAATCATCACTAAACAGCTAATAGCTATTGTTTGTAACCTCTACAGCATGTACTAGACTCTAGTTCACCTGATCTTGATGCGCAACGTGAAGCTGTACTTCAAGTGCTGCAACAGCTTGGTGTGTCAGGGGAAAAGATTAAAAATATGATTGAAGTTTGGAACAAAGTACTACTGTGCTCATGATGGACATTGACATCAAGAACTACTTTTTTCTTATTTACTCAATGAATTGATTAAAGATATGATTCATGACAAATTTTGTATGTCAGATTGATCTTCTTGAAAGCAACGGTGGAGCTGATGAATGTTTTGGTGAAGAAGAAATAATAGGTGAAGATGAAGAAGAATACCCAGAGGATGATATGACATGTGATCCTTCATCTGGTAAGCCTGTAGATGAGGATGATGATGCCATGGCTTCTGAATTTTCACAAGAAGAAAGTCTGGATAATGCTGACGATGTGGCATCTGAGTTCTCCTGTGGTGAGCATATGGATGATAATGATGATTATGATGATGGCGACATTGCTTCTGATGTTTCAACTGAAGAGGTTATGGAAAATTTTGATAACAAAGATGTTGACTCCTTGGTGGAATGTGATGTGAAGGATTCAGGAGATAATCATGAATCCAAAACCATCAATTGCGTGAAAACTTCAGCGATTACAGGGGTTGGCTTGCAGGAGTTGCTGAATCTTATAGATCAGAAGCTAAATAAGGAGGAATCTGATGAGAAAAGGACTTTTTTTCCTTGTGATAGGAAATGGAGACCCTCCGACACTGCAGAAGACGAAAAGGCTGCAGAACAGTAGGTACGTTGCAAACTAAAAATTCATCCTCCATGGGAAACAATTCTTAATCAGTTGAAATACTTAGCCAGATCTTCTGCACAATTCTAATGTGCTACTTATGCTTGCCGTCACTTGGAATTGCACATGTACTTCCACTCTATTTATGCACATTGTTGGCTTATAATGTATAATTATTTGCAATCAAACATTTTCCTAGAGCAGTTATTAGAGCTGATGAAAGAACCTAACTTTATTGCCAAATCTAAGATCTACTAACCATAAGCTTCCTGGAAATAACATTAAACTAGTTAAACATAATAATTAGGCTGTTTCATTATTTTTTATAAATGTTTCAAGGTTCTCTTATAAGAATTTCACCTTCTGTTCTGCAGATTACTTCTAAAGTTCTAATAGAGATGGGCCTCGACATACTTCTTTATGAAGCTGAAATGCTCCAAAATATCATGTGGCAGATTTTTATATCACCATTTTGTGGAGAAGACATACTTTCCTGATGATATCTAACTCAAATGGGAGCATGTAGCGTCATTTTGTAGTTCTTTCCGGAGGAGTCACATTCTTTTAGTAATAAGATGGTAATCTTTGTTTCTAGCCGCCTCTGCATTTTCAGCTTATCAAATGCAGAAAGAGCAACAAAATACAAGGCTTATGAAAATGTACTTAAGAGAGATGATGTGATAATAGTTTACCTCTTTCCACATGGTTCCTCAGGTGATATGTAGCATCTTGCGACAAACGCATTCTTTACACAATTTGATTTCTTATTAATTACTGTTTCTTTTTTTGTGTATATCCTCTTTTGATGCGATTGCTTACATTATCAATGGAGCTTTGGTATGCTACTGCAGATGCAAGGAATCGAGGCAGAAGTGAACTGATATATGCAGGATGTGTTCCTGTTTGAAGGCAAATTTGTGCCCAGAGATCCATGGAAATTTCCAAAAGATGCGACGAGAGATCCATGAAAAATGAATACTCTAACATGGCAAAAACTATGGGTAATTGGTTCAAGCAGATTGTGATGAGCATTTCATCTCATCTCTAGCCAATTAATTATGCTGTGGGATGAGTGTCTCATCTTTCGATTTCCGAGTTGCTCATGATGAGTTACACGTTGAAGAAGAGAAGTCAGATTTTCTGATGGTCATGTATGATGATCAACCAAGACTATTAATGATGCATAGGAACAAATAGCAATCACATCACTGAATTAGGACATGAATCACTCGAAGAAGATGATGATAAATTGCATGGACTTCATGTGAACTACCTTAAACAATAATATCTAGATTTAACACTTTTAAGGTGAAGAATATTTTCCGGAGTCTCTTTCCATTGACTTGGATGCCCAAGTGATGACCATGAACGATGTCCCCATCCACAAAGAAGAAGAAGATATTTTCTAGGACAAGATCCAAAATGTCAGAAAAAATCATTTATGTATATGGTGAAATCAAAATCAGTCACCTCAATGATTATATCATTTTGTTCATTGGATAGAACCTTTGACATTCAAGTCATGAGTACAAATTTTTCTTCAAGAGCAACTCTACTCTCCACCTAGCAGCCTCATCATTGGTAGGCGAACCATGATGTCGACTGTTTAACACAACATGATGTTCCTTTCAAGCTAAACATAGTGCACATCATGCAGATTAAACTACAAAAGTCAGCATAGATCTAATCATAAGGACAGTTGAAATGTATTGGCATTGGGACCATCTCATCATCAATGCAAAACTGTTGTCATTAACTTCTGATTTGGCCATATCTGATCAATTATCAATCACAAACTACAGTTTTCTTTACTTCACTATTGGTTTCGTCTTATTTTTCCTTTAGAACAATATCATCGATAGCATGTCACCAAAAAACAAAGATAACATATTTGATGTTACAACACCGAGGATGATGATAAATTCACAGTACGTAATGACAAATTGCATGTCAGAAAACATTGTCCAGAAGGTGAGGACAAGCCTTCGACTGCTCAAGTGTGGTCCAAAAGTTTGATCATGAAGCTATGGGTTTAGTTTAGTGGATAGGAATGCAATAGCTCCTACTACATGTTTTATGATGTGTGAGTTATTACTTGTGCAATCTATTTCAGAAGTAGAACGATGCATACGAATTGAGAGTTTTAATACTGGATCTAAATTTTCCAATCATAATATATTATAAGCAAAAGCTAAATTGGCTATGAACTAAAAGGAGGGTAAAAGCTCATAGGAATATTCACCTTGTTTCTAATTTCAAATTTTCAACCCATCACTTATATAAAAGAAAACAACTTAAGGTTATCCTCCAAACAAGAAATCCTTTTTTTCTTATAGATTTCATCTAATAGGAAACATTTCGACGGATGAGACATTTAAGTAGGTTGAGGGTTCGATCTCTTCGTAGCTATAGAGGAAAATAGAATTAAATTACTATCTCATTTTAATCAAGATAAATCTCAACTCCCTATTCTTCTTAGCTTATCAAAAATCATTATTATTATTATTATTATTATTATTATTATTATAAAATAAGACACCATTAGGATATGTGTTTCTTATGAACTGAGGTCACTAAGTGAGAATTGAGGGGTAGTTCAGATGCTAGTCACAAAATAGAATACATGGAGGGGCACAAAAGGTTCCACCATATATTTGAGGATGTTGATGGTGATGGGAAATGATTTGAATCCCATGTCAAGATAGAATCCACAATTGTCACATTCACACCACCAATTGTGGTCCTCTCTGAGTTTGGCACTAGAAAAAGATGATATCTTGCAAATAAATAGGTGGGGGGATCAGACCTAATTTTATGCACAAGAAGGTTTCAATTGAACATTATGCACAAGAAGGTTACCATTCTCGATTTGATTGCTCCATCCATTAGTCCTTTTTGTATCTTTTGACATTGCAAGCTTATTGCTGGGCCGCAAAGGAAAGGAAAGGAAAGAAATTAAAGAAGAATGGAATTATTATATTCATTCTGATTTGTCAACCTTTATTCGAAAGGACAAATGTTTATATGATATTTTAGCGCTTCGAAAGGTCAACCATCGGATAGAGGGTAAGAAAGTGAAGCATGACACCAACATTACCTTTACCTTTGAAGAAGAATGAGATGTCTTCTCTTTTGTCGACTCCCTTTAAGTGGTCATCACGTATGCGCAATACAAACATTTCTTTTCATCTTGTTGTATGTTATGATAAGAAATTATTCGTCAGCAGATTACGACTCATTTTGCATGTAATCAGAATCATGCTTTTATGCTCCTGCTTGGTGAGTTTACTTGCCGGACTTCGACTCTTACCTTCACCGTTTAGCATCATTTCCAACTACAAAAAGTCTAGTAGAGAGCAGCGAAGAGAGTGTAGAACTGCTTTAGTAGTAGTGCTCTGGTGGATGCAACGAGAGCACTTTCCGACTCTGTCCATCCTTTGCTTCATCAGCACAGGATCATAATAAGCTCCCGACTTGTCATCTTTTCCTATGTTTGGTTCAGTGTGTGACGATGGCTAATGTTAGAGGGACAAGAAGACAAGCTTTGCATTCATTACGGTTTGCGGACAACATGGTCGGCTGTGGTTGCAGAAAGAGTGGTGGAGAGATGACACGGATCGAGCCCTTATCATCTTCGCATGGAATCGAGTGATTGGCGGTCATGCCTCGGTGCGACACGCATGCCGTCGGCGGCGGTGACTTCCTCCACCGGCAAAACCATTTTCTACGATCTTACGCGACTAGATTTTGTTGGCGAGCAGCTTTCACGTTCCTTGCGGTTGAATAAGTTGGCGTACATTCTCCGATCATATCCTTGGATGTGGATTTGTCCGGTAGCGTCGGAGTCAATGCATGCCTTTGCATGCTCCCATGACGGTGATCCGAGATGCTCACTGCCATGAATGACCAGAAAAGCCCCACGGTCGGCCAGGTAGAGTAAGAATCAACCTCAGAGGTCGATCACTCACTGGCTTGTTGGGTGATCATAGTTCCTCATCCGTAACTATATATTAACTCTATCCGTCCGACATCTACCCATGGTGTGATGTTGCAACCTGTGCAACCACTCTCCATGCAGAGAACCGACAGCTCATGTGTGGTTTTCAAGGGGGTTGGACCCCCTCCGTTGACACATGGGAAAGATCTGCAACATGAACACCAAGCAAAGTTGACATCACATCAAGTACTACTGTTAAATCATCGTCCAAGTGCTGCTCCCACCAGTTGAGATGTGCATCGACAAGTTGTTGAGATCCCATACTTGCTGTGAAAGCAAACTCTGCAATATGGATTACTGTTTGGTGAAGCCATATCAAGAACGCTAAGAAAGAGGAAAATATGGCAAAGAGAAGAGAGAAACAGAGAGAGGTAATATGATGTCATGTATCCTTCTACTCCCAGTCTTGACCCGAGCGGTCATCTCTCACCCCTCGCCTTCCTTAACCTAGGAGTTGGTCATTGGTCGGCCTTTTCCTTTGGTGGCAGGGCGTTGGCTCGTCACATTTGACTACAGTTCCACTGCAGTTAGAAATGCCCCCATAAAAGGATGTTTTGCTTAATAGTGCCCTCTCGAGCTCCGTTTCCAGTTCATTTCCTTATTCTTCTCTCTGTAGCAGCACAAAGAAGAGGCAGCTGAAAGGGTAGAGAGCCAAGCTTGGATGGACATGGATCCTCATGATACATTTGATACTGACCTTTCTCTTGGGCTAGGCATCGGTCCTGCGAGCACAGCATCGGCCGATGACTGTCGTCGTCGGCAACGAGGACGTTGCTCGCCTTGCACGAACCTGTTCCCTGACGAGCCGTCCCTCAGCTTGAGCCTCTCCGATGATCCCTCCGGTGGTGGCCGGACCATGCAAAAGGCTGAAGCTGATAGGCCAGCGCAGCTATCGTCTTCTCGTAGCGCAGCCTCCTCGTTCTCCTCTGCTGCGTACGTAGCGATCCCGAAGAAGAAGAAGAAGAAGAAGAAGAAGAAGGAGGAGGAGGAGGATGATGTGGGAGCGGAGGTGGAGAGAGTTTCATCTCGTGGTAGCGATGAGGAGGAGAACAGCAGCGGCAGGAAGAAGCTTAGGCTCACGAGAGAGCAGTCCGCTCTGTTGGAGGACAGATTCAAGGAGCATACTACCCTAAATCCGGTGAGTTCCTTCATAAACCCTACATGGAATTCGGACTCTTGTTTCTGTCAGTCTCTTAGGTTCTTCTTTTTCTTCTTCCTCCTCCTCCTTTGGCCATCAGAAACAAAAGCAAGCGTTGGCCAAGGATTTGAATCTGCGGCCCCGGCAAGTGGAAGTGTGGTTCCAGAACAGGAGAGCAAGGTGTGTCACGAGTGCTCCATGCAAATCTATTCTTCACCTTCATCTTACTCTATCCTCGGAAGAACAATCGACTCTCTATTGTTCCTGTTTTCGACTGTAGGACGAAGCTGAAGCAGACCGAGGTCGACTGTGAGTTCCTTAAGAAGTGCTACGAGGCGCTGACCAACGAGAACCAGAGGCTACAGAAGGAGCTGCAGGAGCTCAAGGCTCTCAAATTCGCGCAGCCACTGCTCCACATGCAGCTCCCGTCGGCGGCCGCGCCCCTCACGATGTGCCCATCCTGCCAGAGGATCAGCGGCGGCGGCGGCGACGCCAAAGACAGTTCCAAAGCACCAAAACCCGGTCACTGCTTGAATCCTTTTTCTCATTCAGCTGCATGCTGAACCCACAGCCTCTCCATTTTTACAGGGAGCTGGGGAAGCATCTTTCATATGATTTGCTTAAACTATATCTCAAATCAATCATAAAAGAAGGGAGGATTCCGATAGCTTCTTGAGGTACAAAGATCTACACGCATTCGGGAATGTTATTGTTGTGATTGGAGTGCTTGATTCATGAGCTGTATCGAAGAAACATATCTGCATCTCTTCTATTCATCTGTTGTTAGATCAAACAATGGAAGTCTTCATCAATGCTTCTTTCTTTGTGATGTAAGATGAGTTGTTTGGGCATGAACTAGTCATGGGAAGAACTTTTAGCTTGCCATGTATGGATAGGACAGAAGAAGCATGATGTATGTATCGGGTTGTGTATGGGTAGTGATGGGGAAAGCTCATGTGATCGTGTCTGTTGATCAGTGCTGAAGAGGAAGGAGTGTGGAAGAAGGAAGGAATGATGGGTGGATCCACATTCTTGGATTGGCCTTCCTTCGCCCATGAATGGTGGAATTTGGAGGCCAGTGGTGGGTCACACACACCCATGTGATGACTTCGCTAGACTTGCCCAATGGGTCCCACGACATGAGGTTCACATAGGTTTGGCCAAAGCAAGATTGGTTTGACCCAATTATCTGAAGACTTGTTTTCACATCTATAATTCTTTTCATGCCTTATAACACACACTCTCTCTCTCTCTCTCTCTCTCTCTTCATATATAGCAATCAATTCATCTCAAATGAAAAAAATTCATGAATAATGCTTCTTCTTTTTTTTTTTGGCAATATATCTTGTTTCTACCAAACATGTTAGTAAAAACAATTACTATGATTAATTAATATCATGTTGTTAATTAATTTTATGTTATTAGAATAGATTCAGATATATTTCAAAGGCTAGCTAGCAATAGAATAATTATCTCACGCTGTAAACAAAATGATGGAGGGTCCAACCATGTATTCTAATATGTATTTACTGAGCTCTGAATGCTTTATTTTCCATTAATCTTTGACATTATTCATCAGATAATGCTCATGTATATTTGCAACAAAGATTAGGCATGATAACAACAAGAGCCAACTTTCATTATTTTTCATGATAATATCCTGTAATGATATTATCCAATCTTGTCTTCATTACGAGACACGCATGAAGAATTCATGTCGATGATCGATCACGACATTAATATTATTGACCAACTATGCAAAAATATTCTGATGTATGTCCAAAAAAAAAATCTGATGGATGTCAAAGATTTGCTAATATTTCATGCCACCCAACGGAACGATGGACTCTCATTAATTATGTTTGACTTCTTGTACAGCGTGACATGGATTTGCTTGACCTCCACCTGCATCAGGTCAGCCAAAGTATCTTTTGGTGTTGACATCAATTACTTTTGGTTGACATCTATTAATTTCAATGAAATAAAAAAAATCTCATAATAATATTTTTAGTTCTGTTCATTATAAAGATAATTCATTGGATGCATCATAATAGGAATAATTGTCCTAAGTGACTTACTCTTTCACAAATCAGATGAATAATTGCCTTGAGATTTGTACAACCAACCTATGTTGTTTTAATGATCATAGCGATCAATCATGCGGTTGTCGTTAAGTGGCACTAATCTCATCGGTGCGAAATTTACAGAATCAATGGCTAGGATCATCCGTAAATACTATCACCAAAGATATAGAGAATGAGAGATTTGATTTTGTACCAAAACTTAAAATTAGTGTTATCGAACTCTAGTGACAGTTAATCCATCCAAATCTTCTATTTCTTGGCACAAAAATTCTGTTGCCACCGAATATGATCATCAAAGCTACACAACAATTCATTCAGAAAAAATAATGCTTGCATTGTTGCACAGCATAAGTTCATAACATAGATTGTAATTCCTTACTCCATATGCCTCGAGAACATGCTTTTGGAAACTGTAGTTTCGATTCATTGTGGAATTCACATTGACAACAGCTACTTGCAACAAAAATCTTTAATCCTTCACACTCAGCAATTTTGGGTTTTGCAGAATCCTCACTTCTTCTTCAAGAGTATCCTTCACTTTACGAGTAGATAATACAGGAGGAATCGACATGCCACCTGAAAGAACAATCTCTGCAACACCAAGCATCAAAAGAGATCACAAACTCACTTGATCAAGTCTTAATTTTGATGCATAAATTCTACTTTTGCGCTTACCGATCCCTTCGCGTACAGACAAGTTTGGTCTGATTACATCCATTGAGTTGAAGAAAAAGATGTCGCCAAGGTAGAGGTTATTGGTTGGCACGTACACACAAGAGAGCTCCTCGTCTCCACTGCTTCCTTGAAGAATCACAGTCGATGTAATGAAGCCAATTGCGTATTCACCGATGCGTGGATGCCTTAGAATGACCACCTCCTTGAAAGCTCGGGAGCTCTGATCTGCAGCATACCATACGCTTAGCTTCACTGCTTTGCTATGGAGCACACACAAGTAACTCGCATGTGTAACCTGGAGAAATTGCTCCACTTATTTGTTTCGATGCGGAGTAGATGTGGCGCACAAGTGGCATTTTCTTGATGAACCACTCACCAAGGCCAAGTAGAGAAGTTCCCAACCATGACGACATGAACATTCCAACAAGAAAGATGAAGGTGATTGAGGTGATAAATCCTAAACCTACAAATTGATGCGTATCAGATGGTGTTCATGTAATAAACAGGATATTATTTAGATTTTGTTGAAGATAAAAAAAAAAAGAGAGATTTTGCTACTTAATCTTGCTAATGTGAAAGATTGCTGAAGAGATAAACAGAGACCAGTTTGCGATGAAATAAAGCAGTGCCTCTACCAACTACTTAGTGTAGAAAATGCGTACCGAAAACATTAATTCCAAGATGAGCATATATAGGTGAAAAGAATCCATCCACAAAACTAAAGAACCACCAGGTAGTGTAAAAGGTGATGGCAATTGGAAGGAGAATTACACTGCAAAACAGGTAAATGCATCATGATACTATTATGTTGACTATGTATCTTATGAAAATTCATACCGTGATCTTTGTTCTAACTTAGTAAGTTGGAACATTATGTAGTTTATCAACCTTTTTTTTCTCACGCATTTGGAATAATGTGAATAAGGCCAAAATTAACTTAAAGCCAGACACAGGAAGGTGGATCAAAGTGTAATAAATTCAGGGTCCGTAAAATTAAAATAGAAATGTGGCCCAAGCTTGAAGTCAATTCAAAATATGTACCAGGAATCATTATTTGATATTGATCATTAGCAATAATCTCAAGAACATCATCATGTTTGGTTCAAACATAGAAAGGAAAGCTTGATGAACTAGATTTAAAGGCATTAAACAAAAGTGCAACCAATGATAGGTCTGCTGAGACACACTTCAACCAGTAATGCAGAAAACATAAATCATTAGGTATTTTATATGTGACAATTACGCACAAAGGTATAGTTGCTGAAATGGTAACTAAACAGAAGAACGAGCAAGCTACTGATATACTGCATACGGCTATCACTAACAGATGAATCATTGGTCTGAGAAGCAAGATTTGCCTATTTTCCATGTAAATGAGATAATATAATTTTCAGCTCCAGAAATTGTATAAAGAATTTAATTAACACAAAATGTATGAAAAACAAGAATTTCACTAGCGGCAAAATACGATTTGACACGGCGTATCCAAGGGCTTGTAACTATAACTCCACAAAAAAAAAAGAAAAAAAAAGGGAAAGCATGAGAAGTAAACTAAAGACCAATCGCAAGTATATTAAGATTGCAGGAGACCATTTCATGCTGTTTACAACAGTTTCATCAACCAATTGTTGCAGTGTTGAGCAGTTAGCACTTACCAACCAGTCATGAACGTTTTGGAAGCCCAGCTGCGAATGACTTTAGAAAGTGCCTAGCAAAATTGCAATAAATGGTCAGGAAGCTTCTTAATGTAGAAGAGTATGGTAGCAAGAAAAAAGAAGGCATATTGTGAAACAGGTAGCCTTCTCATGCATTTTGATCTATGTTATTAAGTAGTCCAACAATGTTTACCATGTTTGTAATATTTATTGTAGGTTAATATCAGCAATAATCTGACAGAATAAACCCAAACAATAAACATAAGGAAAAGATTATGTTTTTTTTAAAACAGAAAATTAACTATTACTCAATAATTTTATTTAGGAATAGATTATGTTAGGAAGAAAACAGAATGCATATTGCAAATCAGTAAGCAGCCTACTCATGCTTTTTGCTCTCCATCACAAGTATTTGATATAGAATTTTGCTTCTACGTGGATCATGGCTTAATCCACGAAATTTAACCATATCTGAAATTGCTTGATGCTGAGACATGCAGTAGTAAAGCAGGAACACAGCCCTAACAAGCAAGTTAGCGTTGATAGATTATGATCCTTAAGTTTTTGTTATGTTCATGATTCAACATATTAGCCAAAAATCCAAAGTTGAGCATCACCAAATTAATCGGATATCTTTAGTTTCTAATAACAAGGCCCACTACACCTAATTGCTTTCTGTTATCTAGTCATCGCTGAGTCTATGATACTAAATCGATATGATTGAGAAACAAAATATGGATCGATCTTTGGGAGAATAATCTTTCTAATCATGGTTAATTCAAGAATCAGAGTCAAATCTTAGGAAGAGGAAAGATAATGGTCCTGTTGTAACTGTAAGGCCACGTATTCTTCAAGACTCTCCATCTATCAGTTCTTCGATTCGTTTATGCTCTGACCTTCATTTTACTCATATTCTAAGAACCATATGTGTAAAATCCTTAAAAAAATGAAAAAAGTATTGAACAAATATTACAAGAAAAAGGGGGGAAAAAATTTCACTGATTACCCATAATAGTTTGACAGTGATCAAACTTTTTTAGGTTTAGATTTGATAAATAATAGTCTCATTTGGTGCTGAAAAAATAGGGCAATCAAACATAATGTTACAAGATTAACAAATTAAGATGACAGAAGAATAGGTTCCTGAAACATGACCACCTCTCTCTCTCTCTCTCTCTCTCTCTCTCTCTCTCTCTCTCTCTATAAGCCTAGTAGAACATGATTCATTCATGTTGGAAATTGAAAAGCTCATTAAATATGAAACAAACTCCAAACACAAAGATTTATACACAAAAAAGGGGACGAGGCCCCACTGCAAGAGGAGGAGATGAAGGACCGAAACCTCGATGCCGGTGGGCGTGTGGTGGGAGGCAGGCGGAGGAGAGGAGATCGCGGCCGGGGGTGCGCCATCCTTGAGGTGGTGGAACTCCAGGGCCGTATCGCCGACGGGGATGAGGAGCTCCCTGTCGCCGTCCCTCTCGCGGGCGACGACGGCGGCGGCCATGGATTTCGCTTCGCGGCGTGCTGTCTCTGCGTCGCGCTTCCGACTTCCCGCGTCTGGATAACCGCCTTAACGACTCCTTGCCTCTCGTTGGCCGTGTTCTTCTGGTACAGTTAAACGTGGACCAGCCACGGCAATGTCGGATCTGGGTTGAGTGAGACGGTAGATCTCCTCCGGACATGGTCAATTCCTCCATTTCAATTGCAATTAATGACGTAGGCTCAGATGAAAATTTTGGGCTGGTAATAAATGGAATTTGTTTTGTCTTTCGTTTACGTTCCTCCGGACTATTTAATCCGCTTAAATTGAACTCAGATATTTCTTACTCGATTTTAGAAGATATTTTTTCTTGAATTTGAATTTTGAATTAAATTTAAATTTAATATTGTTCATCCTCAGACATATTGAAATCGTTTAAATCCGAATCGATTATTTTCCAAGACGGATTTGGTACCAAATTATTAAATACCCATTGGATATTAGACATTACATGTTATCGTTTCCATGCAAACAAGCAGAGCTTGGCGTTTAACTGGACAGATATATACTTCATTGCGAGGAAACCTTCAAAACTAATGTTATTTGTAATAAATTGAATCTCACTGCACAGATCGAAGTAGCAAACACAAGCAACAAAGGAGGATACTAAGCCTTTGGTAAACATAGTTGGTACAAAAAGGGCCATGTAAAATTAATTTTAGGACACAAAACAAAGAAATAAGAAAAGAAACCGTTACAAGAATAATACATTTTAACAGAATCCAAATTTACGAGTTCACATGCAGCAATCAACACACAAAAGAACATTCGAGTGGCTCTTCGCTTCATCGTTCCTTCCAATCCAATACTATGGCTATATGTATTTATCATGGGGGAATATGGTGATTAACATGGCTACTAACCACCAGAGTGTGAAACCGCTGATGTTGTGAACTGGCTGTTCTTGAAAGTGTGGACGAACTGCTGGGGCAATGCATGTTCCACCTACAAATATTGATAGATTTAGTTAGAATAATCCAAATTATAATTTTGTATTTATTCCTTGGTTCCCAGCGAATTTTTTGAACTGCAGAACTTAAATATTTAAGCAATCAGTCATGTCTCTTGACAGGAATACTTTATGCATGCAAATCAGGAGTACTTGATGCTAAGAGGGGTTTGGTAAAGTTTAAATTGTTTGTCTTACCACATATTGATGCAAATCAGGATTGAGTCTCAAAAGAAAAGCAAGCATGCATCATAAGATATCCTACAACTCAAAATGACCATCATCCGTGCAATTGATAGTTTGAACATTTACCATGGTTAACAAATGCTGTGTGAAAACTTCTGCTTCTCTATGAATGGTAACCAATTCTTGTGCCATCTCTAATGCTCAATTTGAGATGAGAGCAGTGCCATTTCCTTAGACAGGGAAGGACACTACACAGTTTCCAGAGTGGTCACTTTGGGATGATTTACGATGATAAGTTAAAGACTAGTCCTGTGAAGTGCACCAATGACAATTAATAATAGCAAGATGGCACAAAGAATTTCCAACCAAAAAGATTATTTTGTGGGCCTCTCGGTCTTCCATTTGAGGCTTCCTTATCCCATCAACCTCATGTGCAGGAAGTTGTTAACGAACCAAAGAAAGCTTAGCAAAACTTTGATCGTGATGGGAGGGAACTAAATTTTAACAGGAAGTTTCAACTAAGAATCGTAAGACTAAAACTCAGTTGTTGCTGTGTTTGGGAAGAAAGCCCCCTAAGGCTGCCGATTAAGTACTGAAGCGGGGAATGATTTGATTGTTCCTGATGCAAATGCACAGCTTCAGGCAACCCTAGATCTTCAATTTTTTAGCAAGAAGTTTTAGGCTGTGACATGCCACTAAAGCCTTATATTGCCTTCGCCAAATTAATGGTTCTTGAAATCTTATGACTGTTTTTGCATAAAGGATTCACCTGAAGTTCAAGACTTCAATCAAGTTATGACATAAGCTAAAAGAAGACTAAATTGCTTAACCCACAATGTATAACTTCGTGAACAAAAATTATTGGTCAGGCAGTCACCTTGTTTTCCATCATCCAGTGTCCATCCAGTTAAGCTTGATCAGACTAATTAGTAAATGCCATGATCAGAATAATTAGAAATCACCTTGAACATATAATTTATTTCATTTTGTTAAAATTTAAACTATAAATCATAGCAAATGCGATGATTAATCGGTGAAGAAAAGGTAAGACTATCACCTATTAAAAAACAGCATATTACCAGAAGTTTTCAAACATCTTGATTCTAATCGAAGGCTAATCAATTATTACAAAAGACTAAAAGCAGATATCTGTTGGATATGTGTAAACACTAATATCAGATAACTGCAATATTAATTCCCAAAGTCAAAAAATAACAATAGCTGAAGCCCGAAGATGTAATCAAGTATGTTTGAGGTTGGTTGAGAAGACCCAAAACAACATGTCTTATCACCAAAATATGGAAGAAAAGAATAATGCATTAGAATAAAAGTCTTACCCAGTCACTCTCAGGGCCAGCCCCAGGAACCATTACATTGATTTCACTTGATTTAGCTGTGGTTATTGAAGCCCCCAATGAATCTTTGCTAAGGTACAATTGGCAGCCAGATGTATTGTCAACTGATATTGTCGGTGCTGAACCCTGCACATAAATGGGAATAATTGAAGTAATAACCATTATAGCAACACACTTTACAAGAATAAGGACCTTCTTCAAGACCATTATAGCAACAAACAACAGCGCTGCAGATATATAGAAAGTTTAAACAAGACTGTCAAGTTGCATATCTCCAGTAAGAAGGTAATAGCCAATAGTATTTGGTGGCTTGAATGACATAAAAGAAGTACTGAGTTACATTTTCTTTTTTGTCTCCAGGAGAAACAAAGAAGGAATTTTCTGCAAGATTCAGTCATAAAAAATATTTTGTAAGCGAGAAAGTGATTGGAAATAACAGAGATTTTCCTTGTCTCAAACTATGGACATGCTTTACAGAAAACAAGGATAAAAACACGTCCTAGATTCAGTTTTAAGATGCTGATGTAAGTGAAATAGAACTAAGAAAACTAACTGAACACCTCAGCTGATCAATTAGAAAGCTTTCTGATAAGAAGTTCTGTGTCCTTAGTGGCTCTTGCAAAAAATGAAATAATATTTTTCTGAAATTTATGAGATATGGACCGATACCTGACATTGCACTTCAACACCATTGCAATTCACAATTTCACAGGCTGCTACAACATCCTAAACACAAAAAATGAAGAGGAATTGTTATTTTACAAATGATTATGCAAGACAAAACCTTCCTTCTTTTGTTAGCCTAGAATACACATATTTTGACACTAACCATAAAGACGATACCCATCTTGGTGCATTTATCAACAGTTATGTTGTTTACTTTTCCTGCATAACATGCACATAAAGAGAATTGATATTCTTGAGAAGGGTTCATACTAAATGGTAAAAGATTCCATTTTATCAATAGAACCCAAATTCTTGATCAGAAATACCTTTGACTTGTAAAACAGAGTCCTTGCACCCATATGCATATACAGTCTGCTTAGAATCACAGTCATCAATAACCAGGTTCTTCTTGCTAATCTGATTTTCAACAGCCCATCTAAAAGCAAATAAAATTATAGATTAATTGAGGAAGAATATATTGAAGAAATGCAAGACCTAATCTAGTAAGCAAAGTAAAAGGAAGCTCTAGAAGCACAATAGTAACATATTCCTCATGGAAGAAAAATTAAAAATGTCCTCACTTGCGACCCATTTGAAGCTCCAACTTGGGGGGCCCTTCTTTACGGAAGGAAAATGAATTGGCACGAGAACCTTTCTCTGTGACAGCAACAACACTACTTCTATCAGCTCGGTTCTTGGTCTTCATATCATCAGTGACTTTCCTTAAACCTTTCATACAGAAAATTGTATTATGTCAAACTTTGAAAAGGAAAAAGGAAAAATTATAGGTTCAGTCATTTCTTTTCTATAAATATGCATTATGTGCCTGCAGTTACAGATTTGCTGGAGCCGATCTCTTGAAAAACAGCAGAGATTCCTTCCTTGGGTCGTGATGATGCAGCTTCAGAGGTAAAAAGTGATGCTGAGGGAGGAGGCGGAGGAACAGGAGCCTGTGATGGGGGATCTTTTGCCACAGAAGGAGCAGATGCTGATGAACAAACAACTGCACTACCAGCAGAGCCCCAAGTGAGACCTAGTGGATAAAAGCTTTTGACGTAGGACCGCAAGCTAGGCAGGTACAACTCCTTCAAAGCTTTAGCCCACTCTACATGGTTTGCATCTTTATTTCTGTACTCCACAAGAATCTGGATTTGGAATGCTGGAAGTTACCTTCTCTTTACAACATAGGGCAAATTAAACACAAATTACTTGGTAATCATGTGGAGTACCACCATATTGGAGAAGAGATTGCAAAACAATTATAAACATCCATGTAGAAGTTTGCAGTAATTGACAATTATTCTTCCTGTTTTTGTTAACCTTCTGGTGCACTCAGTCAAAGATAGGATTGTCAACAGGGCAGAGCAAGGGCAGGGAGTGCTTCCCCCATCCCCATCCTAGTCTCTGTCTCATCCCCCATCGTCATCCCATTCCCCAAGATGGGATGGGGACTGGGACGAGGAACCTGTGGGTGATATTGTTTCTATGTATTTATTATTAATGCTAGAATGTTGGAGTTATAGGTATTGAGTTCAATTCTCATATATATATATATATATATATATATATATATATATATAATTAATAAATATATATATTATATATAACATAATAATATACATAGGTGAGGATGGGTACGAGGATGAATGGGGAGTACTTTACCTATCCCCATAACCATGTAGGTAATAAAAAAACACCCCTCCTCAATACTCCATTAGAGGCAGGTCCTCGTGGGTGCCAATATCCACAGCATAATTGACACCTCTAGTTAACGAATAAGAGAAAATTAAAAGAACTACAAGAATGGAGATAAGGATGAGCCAAGACATGATGTGCTGCATTCAGTTATAAAAAGTCTATACAAGTAAAATAGATGATTTGTTAACTATAGGATGTCAATGCAAGCTTCAGATTCCTAATTGTTTGAGGTCAACTTGTATGAATACTTTGCCCACCAGCAAAATCCACCATTAACTTATAATTCATTATGCTTATAAGAATTTTTCTTGATCTTCTGTTATGCTTAGTCTAAGTTGGACAGGCCAATCAAATTTGATGATTTTCCTGTCTTGTTCGCAATTGGCACAGCCCATAACTTGCCAAAATGCAACCAAAAAAACACTATTGATTGTCCTATCACATGCCTAATCCACCTGACATTCTGGATAAAGAGAGAACCTTCTGCACAATAATTGTCCTATAAAAGTTAATTTTATATTTAGTAGATAATAAGCACTCACACAACACCATTTGAATGTGTTTACATCATGTAGTGCCTGCATAAATTGGTTCATGTGCTCACTATAAATGGAGTCCACATCCTGTCATGACATATTGACACAGAGTTGACCAACATATATAGCTACCAATTATTTGAACATGAAAAAAAATCGTAAATCCCCAACACCAACCTTTCTCCATAAATATATAATACAAAGGGAGCACACATCTTGAAACACAAAAAGGACCAATAGAAGGGATTGAACAAAAAGAAATGTAAAAAACAGAAAAGAAAGAAAAAAGTCATGATAGATCAAGAGTTCATTAGACAAGGATAGACATGTAATTTGAAAGGAGTAGTTTCATGGATGATCAACTATAGAAAAAAACTTACCTATTAAGAAAATTAATGAAAAATGCAGAAGAAAAAAGTTCATATTGACTTGGAACTTGGCATTCCTATAGATGGAATCTACTGATTTACTGAAAGAAATTACTTCTTTGTGGTTCCATCCAAGGTTTTAAATTTTGAATTGTACCGCCCGCTATCGGGCGGTATCAGCTGGCGGACAGAATGAGGAGCACGATGGCGAGGAAGATGAGGCTACGACGCTCATTGGATGGAGAAGGCAAGACGAAGAAGAGAGTTGGACGTGGAGGGACATGAAGCACTCCGTCGGGCGGAACGCGGTAGGGGGTAGGTCCTCGCTTCGTCGAGCGGAACACTGTAGGGGGCGGGTCCTCGCTCCGTCGAGTGAAACATAATAGGGGGCGGAGGGATCATGGCCGCTGTGGTTGGGGAGGTCGTGATCGACGACGAAGGAAGGGATCCTGGCCCAGGTAGGATTGTTGCTTCCTCTTCTCGCTCTCATCATCATCTTGGTCTCTTTCCTCACAGTCGTTGAGGGCGACAGCGACGGGGGAGCGGGAGATGAGCTTGCCCTGGGCTAGATTCCCGCCAGATCTGGCTACCATGGGAGCATTGCGGAGTGCCTCCTAAGGGATGAGTTTGAGCTGGGGATGGAGGTGATGCATCGCATCCTCGCTTGCTTCGCCATCACCCCCTTTCCGTCTCTCGAGATGGAAAGGGGATTTTTTATAAACAATTTTTATAGTAATTATTACTCATAAACATATGCATATAAAAATACATATGTTTATGAGTAAATATACATATATAAACATATTTTTATATACAAATGTATATAAACATATGTATATAAAAATACATATACCGAGCGATACGCCCCAGCGTACCGCTCGGTATGTCATACCATACCGAGCAAAGCTCGGTACATTGGTACAATGCAAAATTAAAAACCTTGATTCCATCCATGTGATTAACGACAAGTATGACAGTCACAGCACTAGGAAAAGAGGAAAATTACAAAAACAATCAAACATGCATAAGATGTACTATTTTCATAGATGATAAATTGAAAAACAAGTACCACTAATATGATAATGTTTTAATTAAGTATTAACACCAAAACATAACAATTCTATAAGTAATTGTTGAAAGATGCAGCTTACATTCAAATGAAAACCTTGAGGCCAAAAGAAGTGAATTGAAGGGAACTTCTCGTCCAAGCAATACACTAACATTCGAATCAACCTAGATCAGTCATATTATCCTGGAACAACAAGCCAATCCAAGTCATATCACCCCAGATTGCACAATTGATGAATCAATGGATCCAATCGAAGTTCATCCTTCTTAGACAATCCACACCCAGTAAAATGCTCCTTGCTAGTTGATTGTGAGATTGAACAGTCAAGCAAATGCCAAGTGATCTGTAGACTAGGATAAGCAATCTACACCTTATGGAATTTGACTATTGACTTATAATGATTATACTCTATTGGTTGAAAACACGATGATACAAGATGTTAATCCTGTTTAGAGAAAATTTTTCTAAAATGTTTCTCACAACGAACAAAGTGTCACTCAACGGGTACATATTAGCTGATATGTATCAGTACGAGCATGAACAGGGATGCGAACCACCAGTCCAGTTTATTTACTTGGTTTCTTAATGGCTGAGGTACACCATCTCATACCAACATACTATATCAGTTCACTGGCCAACAAATACTTGGTATAGTGTGGTACTAAAATCCTTGCTCCAACATATTAGAAGCATTAGACTCAGATCAGGATCACGATGTCATTTATGGTGTCATTAATTCCAATATGAACAAAAATCAGATGATTTTCTAACCTATTCATCAATAAGAAAGGTTTATACATGAATTCCAACTTTTGAACCACAAACTTTTATAAGCAAGCAATGTTGCCTAAGCTTCAACAAAGGTATAATAATGGTTGTTGATAGCAACTATCGACCTTGACAAATGCTGAAATATGATACCTTGAAATTGAGGAAACTCACTATTGTTTATCTTGGTTCATCCCTAAATCAAGATGAACCAAGATAAAAGTGGATCATCACTATATGATTATTATGTTAATTGTTAAAAGCAGAAAGGCAGATACACCATGCATCAATATGGTTGACATGTACATAACAAACAAGAGTGTCTGACAAAGCAATTCTTAGCTTCAATTTTGGAGCAGGATAGATTATACAATCTATGTCACACAATTAACGAACACACATCTAAACCAAATTATATTTTGTAGGCTAAAATGTTATGGTCAATAACTCCAGTAGGCAATGTCTAATTTGACAATAGGCAACATTTGATCCACTACAAAAACAATCCATGGGCATGAATGTTAGGACCCTTTTTCTGAGCTTTTGAATAATGTTTATTGAGTATGTTTAGTCCATTTGTTTATTGAGTCGGTTTGGTTCAGTTAGAGTCAAGTAGAGGTTTATTTAATATTTATTTATTATTAGAGTTCAAGTCCTGATGGACTCTGGGTGGAACTCTATAAATAGGGATGTAACTGCTTCTTTTCAGTAATCTATGAAAAATACTATTCTGTCTTTTGACAAACCCTAGGAGGCCGATCCCCTCGAAGTGATCAAGGAGGGTCGATCCCCTCGAAGCGATCAAAGAGGCCGATCCCCTCGAAGCGATCAAGGAGGCCGATCCCCTCGAAGCGATCATTATCATCCCCATTTCTCCCCTTTCTTCGACGACAAGACTTAGGGTCTTATCATTTGGTATCAGAGCCTACGATAAGACTTTAGGGTCTTATCATTTGGTATCAGAGCGGCGATCCTTGGCGTTCTTGCTGCAATGTTGCCGTAGCTATCAAAAAAAAAAAAAAAATTGTGTGAGGAAGGGTGAAGCCGACAGCCACGAACGCCGATCCTCTCAACTGAGAAGGAACATCTGCGTCTTGGTCAACGACCACCGTTGCCTCTTCTCCACCACCGTCGCTGCCCCCTTGCTGCCGTTATCTTCATCTTCGTTAAAAACAAAAAAAAAAAAAAAGGGGAAAGAAGAAAGAAAGAAGAAGAAGAAGCCGCAGCCACCACTGCTTCCCCTGCCGGACCCCTGCTTCCAGCCAGCCCAACCGCCGCCGCTGCTTCCCGGCTGAGGGATCACCACTGCCGCCGCTGTCGCCCAGCCAGCAGCCACCGCCGCCGCCGCTGCCCCCACCCGGCCATCGACCTCTCCTCCTCGCTTCCCCATCTCACTCAAGCGAGAAGGACTGCCGGCGCCGATCCCAGCCAGCGGACCACCCCATCGCCGCTTCTACCGTCGGCGACGCTGCCCTAGTTCGCCATCGTGCCGCGCCCCCCCCGGGTCGCATTGTCGCAACCCCTCCTTGCAGCGGTTGCAGAAACAGAGGAAACCCACCACCGCTGCCAGCCATCGTGCGACGACCGCCGCACGCCTCCCAGCAGCCGATCATCCTTGCTTTGCATCTTTTGTAATCGAAACAGGGCTATCACGGCAACTCACATCTGCTGCCCTTGTTTCCAGCCGCCGTCGTCGCCTCGAGCGCCGTCGCCGTCGCCTTCCAGCCGCTGCTCCCCCGTGCGACGACCGCCGCTCGCCTCCCAGCCGCTACTCCAGCTCGCTTCCCAGCCGCTGCTTCCCCTTGCTCTACATCGGTGGTGACCGAAACAGGGCAGTTACCACCATCGCAGTCGCGGGTCCCCTTGCTGCCGCAGTCGTGGATCCCCTTGCTGCTGCGAACGCCGGTTGCCACCACCGTCGCCACTGCTGCCCAGCCAGCAACGACGCCGCTCGCCGCCCAGCCTGCCATGACCCTCGCTGCCTCCTTCTCCACCGCCGCCGCTGTGCTCCGGCCAGCAACGACTGCTGCTGCTAGCCACCGCAGCCTTCACCTCAACCCCCTCGATCTGCACCGTTGCTGCAGCCCCCCTTGCTCTGCATGATTGCCGCAGCCACCGGTTGCCACCACTGCAACCTCAACCCCGACCGCTTCAACGCCACCTCCCTCTTGTTCTGCCTCCGCTGCTGCAGTTGTCGGTTGCCATCACCGCAGCCTCACACGGTTGCTCGGCGATTGCTTCCTTGGGTCACAACAGTCGCAACCGTCGCCTTTCAGCCTTGGTGCTCTCATCTCACGCAGTGACACAAACACAGGGTAGCTACTCTTCCTCAACGCAGCGACCGCAACACTGCCCTTGGCGTCCACCTCCTCGGCAACTTCGCATCGATAGTGTTGATGCCCTTGACCCGACACCAAAAACAGGAGTTGAGATTACAGATTTGCAGTCTTACGCAATGGCCACTGATAACTCGGTGAAAGCACAAATGGAAGCATTGGAAATCAGAATTGAGAATCGACTACAAGAAACACTTAATGATTTCAAAAAGAGCCTACTGGAGAGTCTCAGCAAATTTCAACAAAATGGGGGCTCAAGTTCTACGTTGCACAGATCTGAAAATATAGGAAAATGGCCCCAACATTGTGACACAAATTACTCATACATGAAGATGAAATTTCCAAGATGGAAAGATGGAGATTCAACCAATTGGATCTCTAAGGCAGAAAATTTTTTCCGTTTTCACAGAACCCCAGAAGAATCCAAGGTAGAAGTGGCCTCAATCCAGCTCAAGGGAGATACACTCCAGTGGTACGATTGGTATGAAACTTTCCACGGAGTTCCTTCGTGGGAGCAGTTCAAAAGAGGACTTCTTGTTCGCCTTGGCCCATCCGAATATGAGAATGTTGATTGCCAGCTTGCCAAAATTCGTCAGACTTCTACAGTGTTAGAATATCAGAGTAGGTTTGAAAAATTATCAAATCAAGCTAGAGATTGGTCAGACCGACAACTTCTGGATACATTTATTGAAGGGCTTATTCCAGAGATCCGGTGTGAAGTTAAGGCTCGTCAACCTCGCACTATGATAGCTGCGATCTCATTTGCAAATCTATATGAGAAAAAAATTAGCAAGGAAAGATCAGCAAGGGATTTGTACTATGATGAAAATTGGAGTATGGAGCACCGATGTAAACAAGGGCAACTTCTGATGATTGAGCCAATTAGAGAGGAACCAGAAGTAAAAGAGTTGGACTCCGATCATAAAGGTATGAAAACCGATGAAAATATTAAAGCCATCACACATACAGTGCATGCATTGGCTGGCTACACTAACCCACAAACTATGAAAATCGGAGGAACTTTGAAGCATCAACCTGTCACTATTTTGATTGATACAGATAGCACTAATAATTTTATGGACAGGAAAGTTACAGCCCAATTAGCCCACCACATTGAAGGCTGTGATATATTCGAAGCTGATGGATGGATTTTAACTTATGATAGCAAAGGCCAGGAATTTCTTGCAACGATTACTACACTGAAAGATCGACCTATTGCTTATACTGTCAAAAAGTGGAGACCATACTTACTTGATCAACGGGTTGTGATGCGTTGCAGATAGTCTATGGCTAAAGTGCTGAAAGAGAACCTCCCCGAGATTGATGCTGCTCAGCCTTGAGGACAAGGCTGATTTGAAGAGGGAGGAACTGTTAGGACCCTTTTTCTGAGCTTTTGAATAATGTTTATTAAGTCTGTTTAGTCCATTTGTTTATTGAGTCGGTTTGGTTCAGTTAGAGTCAAGTAGAGGTTTATTTAATATTTATTTATTATTAGAGTTCAAGTCCTGATGGACTCTGGGTGGAACTCTATAAATAGGGATGTAACTGTTTTTTTTTAGTAATCTATGAAAAATACTATTCTGTCTTTTGACAAATCCTAGGAGGCCGATCCCCTCGAAGCGATCAAGGAGGGCCGATCCCCTCGAAGCGATCAAGGAGGCCGATCCCCTCGAAGCGATCATTATCATCCCCATTTCTCCCCTTTCTTCGACGATAAGACTTAGGGTCTTATCAATGAATACTTGGGTAGTAGTACTATATTCAAACAATGAGTTTGATTGCAGCTATTACTATTTATCACCAACACGGAAGAATACAACACAATGAATATTGGTAAGCTAAAGAAGAAAGTAGGTCATACTATACTGCAAGCATATATGATATATCAGGGGTGAAAAGTAGAATAAGATGCATGAAAAACAATAGCACAATGGAGCCTGCAAACAACAGCAAAGGCAAAGCAGGTTCTAATACAACAGTAGAATGCAAAAAATTGTCCAATAAAGTTGTTGAACCCACAACGATAATTCTTCAAATAAATAAATACATATTCAAGCAGCAAAAAATGTAAAGAAAAAAAATATCACATGCAAACTCATTCGATGTACTTCTCCTATAGTTGCAGAGCCTTGCTACACTTGGCATACCTTGTTGTTATAGAACTCAGCCATCTGCCAACATTCTTCCACATGTGAAGTTGGCATATTCATGCCTGGAAAGATGCAAGATATAAAGGTAAGAATTTCTCGACAATGCAACCAGAGGGAAACAAGAAAATAACTATAAAAGTTGGTAGAATACTGACCACAATCTTTTCCTGAGTAAGCTACCCACGCCAAAGCCGTAAGACCATCAGCAACCGTCTTCAAATGGTTGAAAAATTCAGAACGCCTTCCTTCTGTCAAGGCACTTGCTTTAAGGATCACTTCGTTCAGTGGTTTTAGGAACTCTTGTAAACCAGCAAGGTCAGGTTTCTGCCAATGGAAAAAAGTGCTGATCACACTATGCCCTCCAGGCAACCAGATAGCTATACCAGTCTCCATATTTGGGAACCAGAGCTATTTTACCAAAATAAACAATAAAGAAAGAAGAAGATCATGTAAACTAAAAGTTAAAAAATCCAAATATGAAAGCTCACCAACAGAACTGAGCAGAGATCAGAATTTCCCAAAGAATCTAAAATTAAGTTTTCATTATTTTTATTGCATGCACATGTATCATCACAAATAATCTTGTTCTAAGCTAGAAGATGTGGACGAGCACGATGTTTTCTCAAGACAGAATCATTTTGGCTGGAATTCATAATTTTCCACAGCCAATGCCAAATGATGCAGGTATATCAATCTCATTAATTGCAAGTCAACCATTTCTTAAGACATTATATCATACTCAATGAGGTTTTCATTTTCAATAAGTGACTCAATTTAGAAAAATAACACGTTAAGATTATGTTGGATCAACTTGATGATTCAGAGTGACAAAATACATCAGACAAATGTATACTTCAGGTTATAAATCTGACTGCTCTACGATTAAAAGGTAAGAAAAAGAGCTTCGAAAGTGCTAGGATTCCTTGATAATGGCTCCTGATGACAATCAGATCTAGAGGAACATCCTTCCTGGTCACAAGAAAACTAACCAAACAAAGGAATTAATAAGAGAATCACCCAGCCCACCAGCGAAGGTTCAACATTCCTGTAACCAAAAGAAGGAAGCGAGGAGATCCGATCAGATGCGACGAACCTGGCACTGTTTGGCCTTGACGAGGAGCTCCTTGAGCACCGCGAAGGCCTCCGCCAGGATCTTGGTGGCCTCCTGGACCTTTCCCCCGATTTTGTCGGCCGCGGCGGAGAGACGGCCGAGGGACCTCTCCACCAGCTCATCGAAGGCGACGACGGCGGGGTCCACGGCGAGGGCAGCGTCGGGGACGCCGGCCGGAGCCGCAAGCGATCCGGCGGCCGCGAGAGCCTCCAGCCGCGCCACCGCCGCTTCCAACCTAGCCACGATCTCCTTCTCCATGCCGCCTTGGACTAGGGTTGGACCGACCACGAAACGAAAGCGGCGGTGGCGGGCTGTTGCGGTTATATACACTCTACATTGAAACTGCTTTTTCCCACTGTGGCTGTGCTGTCATTGTCTTCTCGCCGAAAGGATTAAAGAAGGATTTTTCTTAATACTATTATTTTAATTTAAACTAATCATCTCTTCCGTGATGGAAGACACGTTCGCTGCAATTTTTTTTATATGTTTAAAATAATTTTCTCGTGCATTCCTCTAAATTAGCAAAATCTCCATCTAATATTAACTCTAGTTGAAGCTAATTATAAATTATATATGTAATTAGTTATTTTTAGTATTCTAGTCCTAATATTTTTTAAAATTATATTTTGATTTACGTATTTACGAAAATAAAACATTTAATTTTTTTTTTCTCTCTTAGTAATTATTAATATAAATATATAATATTTCTGAAAACATATGAAGTTCATTTCTTTTCCTAACTATAGCATCCTAATCGATCATTATCTAAAAAAATAAATTTTGTAAGCCAATAATGCAGTAAATTTAGCTGGCGAAAGGTGGGTATAAAGGCTGTGATATCACTAATTCGCCATTCTTTGGTGTGTTGTAAAGCTGTTGACTCTTTAGATAGATAATCGTCTTTCCGGGAAATAAAAGAAAAGAGGCCCCATATCAATATTTTAAATAATTATTATAAATAATCTATTAAAACATTCATTAATGTTCATATGGTTTGACTGTAAATAATTATTAACATTAAGAAACTATAAGTTCCAACTCCAAGCATAAAATTTCTTATAAATCCTCTAACATAACCTCTAAATAATTTTTTTTTTTGTTGTCTTTTCACTCTGCATTTTCAAAACATTCATTTTCTTATCAAAACCTACATAGAGTGTTTAAAGAATAATAAAATTTTATTTTTTTAATCTTTCCCTCGCAAAAAAAAAAAATCCTCTTACTTGGATTTTTATTATACAAAGATATTAGATTAAGAAATAAAAAAAAAATACTTACCATCCCAGTGAGCATTACTACTAATAAATAATCCTTCCAATCTAGTATTAGTCATTACTTGTCAGCAATTCGTGTTTATTAAGGGGGCAGCATGACATTTGTGGAGAGGACATTGTTGCTGTGCTAAATCAAGTTGGACCGGAGGGGTTCTTCCAAATTTAAGAATAGATTCTTTTTTATCTTATGCTGGAAATATTTTTGAAAAGAAATTACTTAAATTAATAAAAAAAATATGTTTTTAAATAATTGGACACTATGATTTTAGGTAAGTGATTCTATGATTTGAATTTACGAAATTAATAAATCAATTATCTTATCACGCTTGATCATCATACTTAATATCAACGTCGATCTAGTGTTAAAATATAGTTAAAGATTCGATTAGAAAAAAATTATCTATGAACGAGATTAGAGAATACATTACCACTAAACTATGCCTCACGTATATGTGACATTATAATTTGATCTAAATTATGTAAGAGGACGATAGCTTGACTTATAAGGGTGATAGATGTATTAATGTTGACTTAAGCTTAAACAATTTAAGATAATAGCTTAGGCTCAATAAAAGTAACTGACTGGTTATCCCAATAGATATGATCATTAGACTTGGGTTTAAAGTGGAGTGATGCATTAGACTAAAATGAACTTGTGTTGGAAATTATTTTTGAAGGTTGTGACAGCGTTCCCATATTATGGTTTTATTCATGTGAATGGGAATGGCAATCACATGAATAAAATGAACCGTTACTTCCGAGCATTGGAATATTTCTAATATAATAACTAAAACTTATTAGATTCAATAATTGCAGTGCTTCACTCATTTTGTTATGTTAATTTGTTTAATCGGTTTTTAAGGCCCACTATTGCTTTCACTTACTACCACATGCTTTAATTTAATATTTACACATTTATGTCAAGCTTGCATGCTTCTATTTATTATTATTATTATTATTATTATTATTATTATTATTATTATTATTATTATTATTATTATTATTATTATTATATATATATATATATAATTTGAATAAAACTAAAGGAAGTTAGATAATATAAGCTATTTAATTGAATAATAAAAAGACAAGATGAACATTTGTAAAATAACATGAAGTATATATATATATATATATATATATATATATATATATATATATATATATAATATTAGAACCAATATATAAAAATAGTACATTAATTAATACTAAAAGCATATATAGCATATTATAATATGTAATAAAATAAGGTAAAAAATATACATCGCATAGATAAGTAAAAGCATTTCAAATAAGTAAAATATTCAATTATTTTAGGAGGCTACGATCTTTGACATTTGACCTTATGGAATTTGTAAAAGGATCTAATAAACAAATTAATTTTGGGACCAATAGAGGGACTAAGACATGAGGTGAATTAGGAGAGATACAATCCGTAAGTAATTAAGAGAGATACACAAAAACCACTATAGTATTTCAATCTACCATCGTCACCCACTTCAAATAATGAGGCATCCGTTCCATTCTTATATGAGAAGAAATGACTTACATAATTTTATTTATAATAAATATAAATTTGTATACATAAAAAGATATAATTATATAATTTTTTAATTAATAATAAATATAAAATATTTGCTAAATCATTTTATGATTTAGAAGATCATGATCTTTATTGATAGAATCATGATAATATATTATCATAAATTTTATGATTTAGAATCATGATAATATAATATTAAAATATTAAGATGATTATGATAATTTTATCATGATTTAATTTTCTCAATAATATATTTTCTAATATGCCCCCGCAAGATGGTGCTCCCATCAGAGACACTGATCTTTGATCAAAGTAAAAAAAATTACTGGCGAGACTAAGGCTTGGTAAGAACATCCGCAAGTTGATCAGAAGATAAGACATAAGAGACATGTAGCTCACTATTTTAAACATGTCATGAATAAAGTGAAAGTTGATAGCTATATGTTTCATTCGAGAGCAAAATACAGGATTCAGATATGTTACTCCCATATTGTCATAATATATAGATAGAGGATCATAGATTGTGATAAATAGTTAATGTAGCAATAATTGAATCCAATAAAGTTCAGTAGTCGTAGAAACAATTGTCTAATATTCATCCTCTGTAGAAGATCTTACAACATAGTATTTTTTCTTGGAACTCTAATATATTGAATTGTGATCAAGAAATATGATATAAGTACTAGTAGATGTCTTGTCATCCTTATTACCTACCTAATCGATATCCGAAAATGTATGAAGTAATAGAGGAGAGTCCTTTCGAAAAAATAAGTTATGATCAATAGTGACCTTTAAGTACCAAAGAAAATATTTAACAATTATCCAATGATTGGAAGTAGGCTTAGGCATAAATTAAGATAATTTATTCAATACATATATAATATCTGGATGAGTAAATGCCAAATACTATAGACTACCAATAACTTGGCGATACTCAATGGCGTCGTTGAGATTAGCATTATCAAATAAGGTAAGAGGAACACTTATAGAGATTGGTATTGTAACAATATTGGTTTCAAGTATTTTGATGCGATCAAAAAGATTATGAATATACTTCTGTTGAGAAAGAAACAGACAATTTGCCATGTAAATAAATTATTTGAACACCAAGAAAATAACTAAAGGACTCAAGATCTTTGATAGAAAATTTATTTCCAAGCTAATAAATAAAATGATTAATTATTATTGGTTTATTACTAGTAATAATTAAGTTATCCATATAAACTAGTAAAAATATGATTATGCCTTCATGATAATAAAATGAATAACAAGTTATCATAGAATTATGAAATCCAACTGAGACTAAATATGTTCCAAGTTCATGATACCAAACATGAGGGGCATTGAAACATGAGGGCCTACTTAGACAATAAAGAGCCTTGCGTAACTTATAGATATATTGAGAGAGACTCTAATCATTAAAGCCGGGAGGTTTCTTTATAAATACATCCTTTGAAATATGGCTATGAAGAAATGCATTACTCATGTCTAACTACTGGAGTCCCCAATTATTAGATAAAGTAATACATAAAATAATATGAATTATCATTGGCTTCACAACTGGGCTAAATGTGTCATGGTACTCAATGCTTAGACATTAATGAAATCCTTTTGTAACTATTAGGAACGGAGCGGCACTAAGAGGGGGGGTGAATTAGTGCAGCGGATTAAAACTTCGGTTTTAGAAAAATCTTTCGTACGATAAGAACGGAACTTGAAAAGCTTAACTTGAAAGCGTATTCTTAAAGTTGCGCAGCAAAGGTAATAAGGAACTAAAGCATGTAAGAAGGTTTGCAGTAATGTAAATAGCAATAATGAAATGTAAACCAGAGATTACGCCGATTTTAGAGTGGTTCGGTCAAATGACCTACATCCACTTGCGAGGCCCCTCTTCGATGAGGCTCCCACCTTCCACTAGCAAATCTCTTGAAATGAAAGGGTAAATACCCCTCTTACAACCTTTTACAAGCAGTTCAACCTCTTACAAATTTTCAATAAGAAAGAAGGAGGAGAACTCTCTAGCAAATTGAAAACAAGACTTGCTAAGACTTTCTAAGACTTTTCTCTCAATCAAATGCTTCTCAAAAGTTGTAATCTCAGCTGAGATTTGAGGGGTATTTATAGGCCTCAAGAGGATTCAAATTTTGGGCTCCAAAATTTGAATTCTCTTTGGGTTCCCGATGCTGGCGATGCCACTGCCCAGCCAAGCGGTGCCACCACCCAGCGTTCGGGTGCTGGGAGGTGCAACCGCCCAGCCCAGGAGGTGTCACCACCCAGCTCTCGGGTGCTGGGCGGTGCTACCGCCCTGCCACCGCCTGGCTCTCTGATTTCACTGGTTTGGCTTAATTTTAGCCCAAACCATATCTGACTTTGGGCCCAGTTGGCCCCTAACCAGGATATAGGATTATCTCTTAATCCTAATCCTAATTACAAGTGAACTACATAACAAAAACACATCCTAAGCAAGCTTTCAACCGCGAACGTCGAGTCTTGTTTCAGCGAGCTTTCCGACGAACTTCTTCCGACGGACTCCCATCAAGCTCCCGATCTTGTGATGACTTTAACGAGTAGCCGAGCCTTCTCGGTGATCTCCATGAACCTCCGACGATCTCTTCGGCGAACTTTCAAAAATTTCGATAGGTTCCCGATTTCTTCTCGGTTGGTTCCGGAAGCATCTCCAACGATTCTTCGGACTCTTAAACGTCCATCGATCTTGACTCCGGTATAACTCCTGCTGCATGTCTTTCTTCCATCGTAGTTAATCCTGTACATTTAAAACAAAACTTTGATTGAGATAATTAATCTTAAGCAATTAACCAAGTTGTCCGGCATGTCATTGGTCCCTCGACGCTTCGTCCGATTCTTTGGCGCATCGTCCTTTCCTACAGCCTATTGCCCAATCGGCCAGTTGACTCCGCAACTCCGATATCCTTGGCACAATACCTGCTCTTCTTGGCCCGATGCCCGAGTCCACGGCCCGAAGCCTTCTGTCGATACGTCGACCGATCCACCGGCCCAACGTCCAATCTTCTGACATGTTCCTCCGGCACAACATGATTTTCCTGCTTTAATTGTCTCATCCTGATCGAAGCATCCTGCGTCACTCAAAACGCAGATTAAATCATAAACATATATCAAGTGGTTTCATCATCAAAATACGAGATTCAACAATCTCCCCCTTTTTGATGATGACAACTACTTGATGACGGAGTTAACCTTAACTCCCAGAGTTTAAACAAACTCCCTCTATCAATATGCCATATTGATAGAATCTTGAATTCAAACTGAATTCAAGTCATTGCTATTGGGAAATCATGGGGGGCGACATCATATGCGCAGCGGAAGAACAAGAAAACAAAAATCCCCGATTCCCAAAAAGATGTTCGTCGTCGTGCGAAGATTGGTGCGCAAAAAATCCGCAAAACACAAAACTGCGTATAGAGATTGTATTACCTAGGGAGATCGTATATCCCTGTTTCCTTGCAGATCCTTAGGAGAGGGTGAAGGAGGTCAAGCGTCCTCCTCTCTAGCGGTGATCCACACAGCAGGGTTGCGACGACGCTCCTCAAAACTCCAGGCCTACTCTGAGGTGGAGAGGGAGAGGAGAATAGGAAGGGCAAGCAAAGACTCTAGCCTATGAGGCTGTGAATCCCTCCTATTTATAGAGATCCCGTGTCAAACCCTAATGGGTCCTTCCCTAGTGGGTATTGGATCTGCATCCAATAAGACAAGGGCTCCGTCGGATATCTCATATCCGAACCTCTACTCATCGCAATGCCTACCATATGTGTGTGACCCTCTAGGCCCAATATCGAGCTGGCCGTGAGTTATACCTGTCAGAACTCCTTCTAACTCAGTGAATTATTATCTTTGTAATAATTCACTCGACTCATCGACTACGGATGTACTAGGCCACTACGCCGTAGTCCCCAGACGATACAGCAGAATCCAATCCATTGGACCTGTCTGTCCTCAGTTACCATGTACCTATAGTCCCTCATCCATCTAATATCCCAGAGACCGTATATCGAGCATGGTGCTGTCAGACCCATACGGTTTCTACTCAAGTCTCGCTCTAATCGGATTCTCCCGGAGAACTCTTTCTCTCTCAACCCGAATGACCCTGGCCAGGAATTTGTCTGAGCAAGAACACATGGGATATTTCTCTCATGACGCCGAGAGTGGATGATCCTCTGTCGACACTCAATAGCCCTCGTAAGGTCGACTACCACTCCCAATGACCAGCTGTACTAGATCTGGGACAGCCAAACCTATAAGTCTGGTATCAAAGAGTGGAGCACTCATACAGGACATCCTTGGTGTCTCAAGTCTAAGGACCAGATACAACACTAGGACTACGGAATCGCTGTCTGACAATAAGGCATCATCAACCATCCAGCATTCCGTAAGCGGATCAATCAGTGAACTCATTCTCCAATGAGCACCTGTACTGTATCCCTAGTGTCCCTACACGAGCAGCTATGAGACCATCTGCATCCATCATATGGACGGGTATACAACACACCAGTCTATCCGGTTATCACGATGTCCCTCTCGAGTAACCTATGACCGGGATTATTTAGGATATGTGTTTAAAGGTGAATCGATCTCATTATCGTGATCTCATCACGATCCGATTCCCATTGCACAAATCCAAGGACATCACAATATATATATGCATTTATGCAATAGTTATAAAGTGATATACGCCAAAATATAATAAGCAAAAAGATTCTGTATCAAGTCACACGTGCCATCACTCACGTGATTGGCTTGCTGGGCACCTATGACTAAATTTTCTAGCTAAATTTAGTCATAGGTGCCCAACAAGCCAATCACGTGAGTGATGGCACGTGTGACTTGATACAGAATCTTTTTGCTTATTATATTTTGGCGTATATCACTTTATAACTATTGCATAAATGCATATATATATTGTGAGGTCCTTGGATTTGTGCAATGGGAATCGGATCGTGATGAGATCACGATAATGAGATCGATTCACCTTTAAACACATATCCTAAATAATCCCGGTCATAGGTTACTCGAGAGGGACATCGTGATAACCGGATAGACTGGTGTGTTGTATACCCGTCCATATGATGGATGCAGATGGTCTCATAGCTGCTCGTGTAGGGACACTAGGGATACAGTACAGGTGCTCATTGGAGAATGAGTTCACTGATTGATCCGCTTACGGAATGCTGGATGGTTGATAATGCCTTATTGTCAGACAGCGATTCCGTAGTCCTAGTGGTGTATCTGGTCCTTAGACTTGAGACACCAAGGATGTCCTGTATGAGTGCTCCACTCTTTGATACCAGACTTATAGGTTTGGCTGTCCCAGATCTAGTACAGCTGGTCATTGGGAGTGGTAGTCGACCTTACGAGGGCTATTGAGTGTCGACAGAGGATCATCCACTCTCGGCGTCATGAGAGGAATATCCCATGTGTTCTTGCTCAGACAAATCCCTGGCTAGGGTCATTCAGGTTGAGAGAGAAAGAGTTCTCCGGGAGAATCCGATTAGAGCGAGACTTGAGTAGAAACCGTATGGGTCTGACAGCACCATGCTCGATATACGGTCTCTGGGATATTAGATGGATGAGGGACTATAGGTACATGGTAACTGAGGACAGACAGGTCCAATGGATTGGATTCCCTTGTATCGTCTGGGGACTACGGCGTAGTGGCCTAGTACGTCCGTAGTCGATGAGTCGAGTGAATTATTACAGAGATAATAATTCACTGAGTTAGAAGGAGTTCTGACAGGTATGACTCACGGCCAGCTCGATATTGGGCCTAGAGGGTCACACACATATGGTAGGCATTGCGATGAGTAGAGGTTCGGATATGAGATATCCGACGGAGCCCTTGTCTTATTGGATGCAGATCCAATACCCACTAGGGAAGGACCCATTAGGGTTTAACACGGGATCTCTATAAATAGGAGGGATTCACAGCCTCATAGGCTAGAGTCTTTGCTTGCCTTTCCTATTCTCCTCTCCCTCTCCACCTCAGAGTAGGCCTGGAGTTTTGAGGAGCGTCGTCGCAACCCTACTGTGTGGATCACCGCTAGAGAGGAGGACGCTTGACCTCCTTCACCCTCTCCTAAGGATCTGCAAGGAAACAGGGATATATGATCTCCCTAGGTAACACAATCTCTATACGCAGATTTGTGTTTTGCGGATTTTTTGCGCACCAATCTTCGCACGACGACGAACATCTTTTTGGGAATCAGGGATTTTTGTTTTCTTGTTCTTCCGCTGCGCATATGATGTCGCCCCCCATGATTTCCCAACAGTGGTATCAAAGCCAGGTTGTTCGTGCGAATGATTGGTTTTGAACTGCGTGTGTTGTGTTTAGGAAGAATATTGACGTCAAAATCGTTGACGCAAAAGCGAGGAAGGGCAGCAACAGTTGTTGCCCTCGATCTGCATGCCTGCAGCCACCTGTAGCGGCAGTCGCAGCCAGGCAGCACAGCGCCGGCGCATGCGCAAGCGCTGTGCCTGCAGCAGCCGGCCGGCGGTCTGCTTGCAACAGGCTTGCTGCTGGCGGGGCTGGCAGCCCACGGGCAGAGGCGCCTGCCGCCGCTGCTCCCGCGGGCGAAACCCCCCCCACAGGGGCTGCCGCCCGGCGGTACAGCACCGTCTGCGGAGGTAGCGGCGCCCGAAGGGGGCACCCACCCGCAGCGGCATCGCCGCCAGCGAGCGTGCCGCCTGCAGGCGAGGGCAGTGCCCTCGCCCCACCGCACAGGCCGCTGCCGGCAAGGTGGCGGCGGCGGCAACAACGAAAAGGGGAAAGGGTATTAGGGTTTTCTGGGCAAAAGATAGTTTTGCCCCTCGAAATTTGAGAAATTCCAGTTTCTGTCTTTTGTCTAAATTATGAAAATACCCTTAGGAATTAAAAATTTTCCTACATGTCCCTGATTTCAGAAAAATATTAATTAATTAAAAGGTTTAGTTGATTATTATTTTTATTATTATCTAGTAGTCCTACATGCTGATGATTACTTATACATGTGATGTATGATGTGTGGACGGATGATCATGGACCGTGTGATGTGTGTACTTGTGATTATTATTATTGAGGTCTGCGAACCTCCATTATATTTCTCGTTTATTGTCGGGCCTGCGTGCCTATGATTAAGTTGTAATCACATGAGGAGGCGCAGCGGGAGCGTGGATGCGATAGCGGGACCCACGAGACGGACGATCGTGATGCATGGAGATGCATCAAGATGTCGACGGAACCGACGAGGACGAGATGGACGATCACAGGGCATGGAGATGCACCGTTGCACACATAGATCTTGATGTGAGTGATTAGGCCTACTGGCTCGGGCCTAATCATATTAGGTTGTGGTCCATGATCATCTGATGTGATTGCTTATACACATACTATATATATATATATATATATATATATATATATATATATATATATATATATATATATATATATATATATATATATATATATATATATATATATATATATATATATATATATATTTGCATGCGATGTAGATATATATTAAATATGTATATATGTGACATGTCATATTAGGAGTCCAAATTATAGAAACATCTCTCGATAATATTAAGTCGGTAAACGTGAGGCAATTAGATTGACCCACGTGGCCTTCCATCGTTATGAGTAGGAACCGATTCCCGATGTAGGTTGAGTTGGTCGAGTCCCTCGAGACTCACCTATATCACGATTCGCTATCTTGCTTACGACATAGAGATGTCACCGGTGACCTGAGGGCATGGTATGCTTGGTCGAGTCCCTCGAGGGTATATCATCAAATCAGACTCATCTTGTAACGAAGGTGTTGACTTAACCGAGCATTATGGTTAGTCGAGTCCCTCGAGGCCATGGTGATTCGGAGGGTGAACAGGATGGGAATCACAAGGAGTTGTGATCGGCAAGAGTTGCCTACCTTTTAGGCTTAGTGTGATTGGTCGAGTCCCTCGAGGTTACACTAAGACGCTGATTGGATCCTGATCCCCACTAGAAGTCTGCCGGAGACTTCCGTTTCACGTGCTGAGGGTGTCGCGTGACTCGTTAGTAAAATAGTGGGAGCATATTAAGATAGAAGTCCATATCTTGATAGTTTATTTCTTGCAAAATCTGCATGTTATTCATTTCTGCTACATCTTTATTTTCAGAAAATGTCGCTTTCAAATCCCTTACGTGGCATACTTGATGTCAACCGCATCACTGGTCCAAATTATACGGATTGGCTCCGTAACTTGAGAATTGTTCTCAAAGCGGAGAAAATCGTGTACATCCTTGATTCAGTGATGCCTACGCCCGAAGAAGGGGCAAGCGAGGATGAGATCGCTCGCTACGTGAAGTACATTGATGACTCCACTCTTGCTCAGTGCTATATGTTGGGCTCTATGACTCCAGAGTTACAGAGACAACATGAAAAGATGGATGCCAGATCCATTCTCCTACATGTCCGCAAATTGTTTGAGGAACAGGGAAGGACTCAACGATATGAGATATCCAAAAGCCTTTTCCGCGCTAGGATGACTAAGGGGACACCGGTTCAGAACCATGTCCTAAAGATGATTGAGTGGATAGAGAAACTCACATGTCTAGGAATGGTCCTAGAGGATAACTTGTGTGTGGACATTGTGCTTCAGTCCCTACCAGATTCCTTTTCACAGTTCATAATGAATTTTAATATGAACAAGCTTGAGGTGACTCTCCTAGAGCTCCTCAATATATTGAGGGAGGCAGAGAGTACTATTAAGAAAGAGAAGCCAATTCTCTACACTGGTGAGACCAGAAAGAAAAGGAAAGCAGAAAGGTCCCTTAAGAAGGGAAAGGGCAAGGGCAAACAAGGTAAAGCAAAGGTTGCTAAGAAAGACCCAGCAAAGGACAAAGGCCAGTGCTTCCACTGTGGTAAAGATGGGCATTGGAAGAGAAACTGCAAAGAGTACCTTGCAGAAAGGGCGAAACAAAAGCTTGATGAAGCTTCAGGTACATTCATGATTAGTCTTCATTTGTCAGACTCTTATGATAACATATGGGTATTGGATACCGATAGTGCTTATCATATATGCAATTCGTTGCAGGTTCTAGCAAGGCCTAGGAGACTAGAGAGAGGCGAGATGGACCTCAAGATGGGTAATGGAGCAAAAGTTGCTGTATTAGTTGTTGGCGAGGTCGCCCTACATCTGCCTAGTGGAGCTTTTATTGCATTAGATGCATGTTATTTTGTTCCTTCTATTATCAAAAACATTATCTCTATTTTATGTTTAACAGTTAGTGGATATAAATTTGTTTTTGAGAACAATGGTTGTTCGATATTATTAGATGATAAGATCATCACGAAAGGAACATTGCATAATGGTTTATTTATGTTAGACATCACTCCACATATCATGAATGTAAATGTGTCCAAAAGGAAACGAGATGAGTTGAACAGTGCATACCTGTGGCATTGTAGGCTAGGTCACATCCATGAAAGAAGGATTCAAAAGTTGCTAAATGATGGATATCTAGATCCATTCGACTATGTGTCATATGCAACTTGTGAGCCTTGCATTCGTGGAAAACTGACCAAATCTCCATTTAGTAGAATTGGAGAGAGAGCCAATGAGTTGTTGGAACTCATACATAGTGATGTATGTGGACCCATGTCAACTCATGCCATTGGAGGTTACTCCTACTTCATTACATTTACTGATGATTTCTCAAGGTATGGATATGTGTACTTAATGAAGTACAAGTCCGAGGCCTTTGAGAAATTCAGAGAGTATAAGAATGAGGTGGAGAACCAGACTGGAAAGAGTATCAAAACTCTTCGATCAGATCGAGGAGGTGAATACTTAAGTACAGAATTTACTCAGTTCCTCAAGGACCATGGGATATTATCCCAATGGACACCTCCTTATACACCTCAGCTTAATGGTGTCTCTGAAAGGAGAAATCGTACATTATTAGATATGGTACGGTCCATGATGAGTTTCGCTGACCTACCCATCTCATTCTGGGGATATGCCCTAGAAACCGCAGCTTACCTTCTGAACAGAGTTCCAACTAAGTCGGTAGTGTCTACACCATAAGAGATATGGAAAGGGAAGAAGCCTGATCTTAAGGTTGTTAAGATTTGGGGCTGCCCTGCCCATGTTAGAAGACACAACCCCGATAAGTTAGAATCAAGGACAGAGCGATGCAAATTTGTGGGATACCCCAAGGAAACTTGTGGGTATTATTTCTATCATCTCGAGGACCAAAAGGTCTTTGTAGCTAAGAGAGCAGTGTTCCTTGAGAAGGAACACATTCTTGACGGAGATAGTGGGAGAATGATAGAATTGAGCGAGGTTGGAGAACCAAGCTCAAGCACCACTCTATAGCCCGAGTCTGTTCAGGTACCTAATACATAAGTATCAACTTTACGCAGGTCTGATGGAGTATCCCATCCTCCTGAGAGATATGTGGGACATATTAAAGTAGAGGATGTAGAGGATATTGATCCTCAGACCTACGAGGAGGCTATTATGAGTATAGACTCCGGGAAGTGGAAAGAAGCCATGAATTCTGAGATGGATTCTATGTACTCCAATAAGGTTTGGAACCTAGTTGATGCGTCCGAAGGTATTGTACCCATCGGTTGCAAGTGGATCTTTAAGAAAAAGATCGGAGTAGATGGAAAGGTAGAGACCTATAAAGCAAGGCTAGTGGCTAAGGGGTATCGTCAAAGGCAAGGTGTTGACTACGACGAAACTTTCTCACCCGTAGCAATGCTAAAATCCATAAGAATTCTATTGACTATTGCAGCACACTATGATTATGAGATCTGGCAGATGGATGTGAAAACCGCATTCCTCAACGGGAACCTCGAGGAGGAGGTGCATATGATGCAACCTGAGGGATTCGTGTCCAAGAACTGCCCAGATAAGGTGTGTAGGTTGCTTAGATCCATTTATGGACTAAAGCAAGCTTCCCGAAGTTGGAACATAAGATTTGATGAGGCAATCAGATCTTATGACTTCGTTAAGAACGAAGATGAGCCTTGTGTATACAGAAAGGTAAGTGGGAGCGCTATCACCTTTTTGGTGTTATATGTGGATGACATCCTCATCATTGGGAATGATGTAGGAATGCTATCCATAGTAAAGACTTGGTTATCTAGACACTTCTCCATGAAGGACTTAGGGGAAGCATCATATATTTTGGGGATTAGAATCTATAGAGATAGATCCAAGAGGATGCTTGGCTTGTCCCAGTCCAGGTACATAGAAACCATTATCAAAAGGTTTGGCATGGAAAATTCCAAGAGAGGTCTCATACCGATGAGACATGGGATATCGCTTTCTACGAGTATGTCCCCAAAGACTCCAAAAGAAAGGGCGAACATGGATATGATACCTTATGCCTCAGCAATAGGGTCTATCATGTATGCCATGCTATGTACTAGGCCTGATATAGCGCATGCTCTGAGTGTCACGAGCAGGTATCAGGCGGATCCAGGCTTGGAGCACTGGAAAGCAGTAAAGTGTATCCTTAAGTACTTGAGAAGGACTAAGGATCTTTACTAGTATATGGAGGTAATAGCCTTAAGGTTGAAGGCTACACTGACTCAAGTTTTCAGTCTGATGTCGATGATAGCAAGTCGAATTCAGGGTATGTGTACACCTTGAATGGAGGAGCAGTGTGCTGGAAGAGTTCCAAGCAAGATACCACTGCTGACTCGACCATAGAGGCGGAGTACATTGCTACATCAGATGCAGCAAAGGAGGGAGTCTGAGTGAAGATGTTCATCACAGATTTGGGAGTCGTTCCGAATAGCGAGAAGTCGACTTCCTTATATTGCGACAACTATGGGTCGATTACTCAAATAAGGGAACCCGAGTCTCATCAGAAGTGTTCTGAGGAGGTTCCAGCTTATCAGAGAGATCGTAACCCGAGGAGATGTAGCAGTGGAAAGAGTTCCATCCGAAGATAACATTGCAGATCCACTGACAAAGCCGTTGTCTCAGATTGTCTTTGAGCATCACAGGAGTCTGATGGGGATCAGACACATAGGTGATTGGCTTTAGGTCAAGTGGGAGATTGCTAGTCATAGGTGCCCAGCAAGCCAATCACGTGAGTGATGGCACGTGTGACTTGATACAGAATCTTTTTGCTTATTATATTTTGGCGTATATCACTTTATAACTATTGCATAAATGCATATATATATTGTGATGTCCTTGGATTTGTGCAATGGGAATCGGATCGTGATGAGATCACGATAATGAGATCGATTCACCTTTAAACATATATCCTAAATAATCCCGGTCATAGGTTACTCAAGAGGGACATCGTGATAACCGGATAGACTGGTGTGCTGTATACCCGTCCATATGATGGATGCAGCTGGTCTCATAGCTGCTCGTGTAGGGACACTAGGGATACAGTACAGGTGCTCATTGGAGAATGAGTTCACTGATTGATCCGCTTACGGAATGCTGGATGGTTAATGATGCCTTATTGTCAGACAGCGATTCCGTAGTCCTAGTGGTGTATCTGGTCCTTAGACTTGAGACACCAAGGATGTCCTGTATGAGTGCTCCACTCTTTGATACCAGACTTATAGGTTTGGCTGTCCCAGATCTAGTACAGCTGGTTATTGGGAGTGGTAGTCGACCTTACGAGGGCTATTGAGTGTCGACAGAGGATCATCCACTCTCGGCGTCATGAGAGGAATATCCCATGTGTTCTTGCTCAGACAAATCCCTGGCCAGGGTCATTCGGGTTGAGAGAGAAAGAGTTCTCCGGGAGAATCCGATTAGAGCGAGACTTGAGTAGAAACCGTATGGGTCTGACAGCACCATGCTCGATATACGGTCTCTGGGATATTAGATGGATGAGGGACTATAGGTACATGGTAACTGAGGACAGACAGGTCCAATGGATTGGATTCTCCTGTATCGTCTGGGGACTACGGCGTAGTGGCCTAGTACGTCCGTAGTCGATGAGTCGAGTGAATTATTACAGAGATAATAATTCACTGAGTTAGAAGGAGTTCTGACAGGTATGACTCACGGCCAACTCGATATTGGGCCTAGAGGGTCACACACATATGGTAGGCATTGCGATGAGTAGAGGTTCGGATATGAGATATCCGACGGAGCCCTTGTCTTATTGGATGCAGATCCAATACCCACTAGGGAAGGACCCATTAGGGTTTGACACGGGATCTCTATAAATATGAGGGATTCACAGCCTCATAGGCTAGAGTCTTTGCTTGCCTTTCCTATTCTCCTCTCCCTCTCCACCTCAGAGTAGGCCTGGAGTTTTGAGGAGCGTCGTCGTAACCCTGCTGTGTGGATCACCGCTAGAGAGGAGGACGCTTGACCTCCTTCACCCTCTCCTAAGGATATGCAAGGAAACAGGGATATACGATCTCCCTAGGTAACACAATCTCTATACGCAGTTTTGTGTTTTGCGGATTTTTTGTGCACCAATCTTCGCACGACGACGAACATCTTTTTGGGAATCGGGGATTTTTGTTTTCTTGTTCTTCCGCTGCGTATATGATGTCGCCCCCCATGATTTCCCAACAAAAGAGGCATTATCTGTTGGGAAATCTTAGGGGTGACATCACATGCGCAGTAGAAGAACAGAAAAATAAAATCTTTAATTTCCTAAAAAGATGTTCGTTATCGTGTGAAGATTGGTGCGCAAAAATCCACGAAACTTAAAACTGCGTATAAGATAAATTGTGCTACATAGGGAGATCGTATATCCCTAAATCCCTATAGACCTCTAGGAGAGGGTGAAGGAGGTCAAGCACCCTCCTCTCTAGTGGTAGTTCACATAGCAGGGCTGCGACAATGCTCCTCAAAACTCAGGCCTGCTCTAAGGTAGAGAGGCAGAGGAGAATAGGAAAGGCAAGCAAAAGCTCTAGCTTATGAACCATTGAATCTCTCCTATTTATAGAGGTCCCCTGTTAACTTAACCCTATTGGATCCTCCCCTATTGGGTATTGGATCTTCATCCAACTACCCAAGCCTCTTAGATTAGTAGATCTCTATCCAATAATCTCTCATGAGCTCTTATTGGATCTCGTCTATGAGATCCAATAATTCAAGGGCTTATTGAATATTCAATAAAATAGGGGCTCTGACGGAGATCTCATATCCGAACCTCTACTCATCGCAATGCCTACCATATGTGTGTGACCCTTTAGGCCCAATATCGAGCTGACTGTGAGTCATATCTGTCAGAACTCCTTCTGGCTCAGTGAATTATTATCTCCATAATAATTCACTTGACTTATCGATTGCGGACGTACTAGGCCACTACGCCACAGTCCCCAAACGATACATGGGAATTCAATCCATTTGATATATTTGTCCTCAGTTACTATGTATCTATAGTCTCTCATCCATCTAATATCTCAGAAATTATATACTGGGCATGATGCTGTCAAACTCATACGGTCTCTACTCGAGTCTCACTCTAATCAGATTCTCCCAAAGAACTCTTTCTCTCTCAATCCGAATGACCCTACCTAGAGATTTGTCTAAGCAAGAATATATGAGACATTCCTCTCATGACACCGAGAGTGGATGATCATCTATCGATACTCAATAACCCTCATAAGTTTGACTACCACTCCCGAAGATCGATTGTTCTAGATCTGGGACATCCAAACCTATAAGTCCAGTATCAAAGAGTGAAGCACTCATACAGGACATCATTGGTGTCTCAAGTCTAAGGACCAAATACACCACTACGACCACAGAATCACTATTTGACAATAAGGCATCATCAACCATCCAGCATTTCGTAAGCAGATTAATTATTAAACTCATCCTCCAACGAGCACCTGTATCCTTAATGTCCCCACATGAGCAGCTATGAGACCAGCTGCATCTATCATATGGATGGGTATACAGTACACTAGTATATCCGGTTATCTTGATGTCCCTCTCGAGTAACTTATGACTGGAATTATTTAGGATCTATGTTTAAAGGTGAATCGGTCTCATTATTGTGATCTCATCATGATCCGATTCTCATTGCACAGATTTTATGACATCATAATATATATATGCATATATGCATATATGCAATAAGCAATATAAAGTGATAAAATACCAAAATATAATAAGCAAAAAGACTGCGTGTTAAGTTATACGTGTCATCACTCACGTGATTAGCTTGCAATGCACATATGACTAGCATTATCGGTCATGTCGAAAAATAAAGAAACAAAAAGGCTCGAAATCATTTATAAGAAAAAGAGGCTTGCTAAAACTTAAAACTCAATAAAAATTGTAATGTTACCTTGGAGGAGGTAAAACTAAATAAAAATTATAATGCCACCTTCAAATACGTTGAATAAGGAGGTACAAAACAATAGTAGTAAAGAGTTGCAATGCTACATTCATCTTCACGAAGGAGGAGATATAAAGCAATAATACCAATGAAAGGATCAAAGGAAAAAAAAACTACTTGGAGCAATAATGGCTTACCATAAGAAGAAATGACTTACATAATTTTATTGATACTGAATGTGAATTTATATATATAAAGAGAGATTATAAAATATAGTAATTATATGATTTTCTCAATCAATAATAAATATAAAATATTTGTTAAATCATTTTTAGATCATGATTTTTATTGATAGAATCATGATAATATATTATCATAAATTCTATAATTTAGAATCATGATACTATAATATTAAAATATTAAGATGATCGTAATAATTTTATCATAATTTATTTTGCTTAATAATATTAGTTTCTCTATTTAAATATTTTTTTCTTCTTATTGTTAGGTATCTCATTCAGAAATAACTTATCTTCTTTTTTTTCTCGAGCCTCTAATGAATTACAAATAGAGTTAAAAAAGATTAAATCTTTGATAATTCCATCACAAGTTAAAATAACTTTTGAATTTGAATAGGTATCCTACATTTGAATTAATTTTTTTTAGGTTAAAAATCTTTGCTTTAGACACATCCAAATTAAAAAACCTCATCAACTGATCAACTTCACGTAAAGACTAATAATTTAAAGAAATTAGTCTTTCTAATTCATTAGTTGAGTTATTCATCAAATAATCTATTTAATTTTCAGTGATAACAATCGATTGATATAAAATTTTTAAATTCTCTTTCCCTATCTATAAACCACAATATTATACATAATTTTTTTAATTAAAAATTATATGATATGTTAGATTATGTGTTCTATATAATTAGGTAAGATATATTATAGATATGGTTACATTTTGATTATGATCATTAGTCAGAAAAAACGACACTTGATACGCACAGAAACAGAATGGGTTCTTGCTTATAAGGAGTAGTGCACACATCTTCTATAATATAATGGATTAAGGAACATGAACACAAAGCATTCATTTGCAAGACCATCTATATCAAGACTATCCACTAGTGGCTATCATTTCAAAGAAGAAAGTTAGCTCAATAAAGACACACGAACACGATGTCCTAACTTAGAGTATCTGAAACCAAATATCTATTGCTTGCTTGTGCCATTGCTTCTGATCTAGAAACTATGGATTCTCGAACTATTGATTTTTTTTTTTAATTATGAAAATAAAAAGGAGATCTAATTATAATAGGATTTCTAAAGAGATGATCTTAATGGGAAGGACGCTCTTAATTACTTATCTTAGTTCCTCTGTTCTCATCTTTAAATAAACAAGATCTTATAGAGACTCGGTATATATACATGATATTATTGAGAGATTACATATCTTCTCTCATCTCTCATTTATCACTAATCCATCGCTTATAGCAATCTTATGAATGATAGAAAAAGAGGAGAAGGCAAATTCAAATTTTCTTACAAATCAATATTGCTTATAGCAATCTTATTAAATAAAGGCTTTTTTAGTATCATCGAAAGGTATACATCATAAATTTAATTTATTATTATTTAATTTTAATTTTTAGTATTAAAATTTTTCGTATAACAATAGCATAAGCACGGTCTTTATGCTTAAAATTAGTATCAGAGATATATTTTGAAATCAAATATTTTATATCATAAAAGTATTTTAGATCTATTTTATATTTAGATTTGTTTATTAATATCCTTTATTTATGAAAAAATATTATCCAATTTTGATTATCGATTTGCTTTTCTATACAGTCAATCTCATCATTTACTTACGAGCGATATGAGGTTCTTTAGTCCATCTTATCACCTACTTATGAGCGATATGAGGTTTCTTACATTTGATAGATGAATAACTGTTGACAGCTTTTTGTTCATGATAGTGTTATTGAGGGTGACGACCATCAATGGTCGATGGCCCTATCACGGGCAACGACTACGTACATAGTGAAAGCATCGTATATTATGACTGTTACTGACTACAACGTCGCTACCTTTGACGATTGCAATGACATTTGCTAGCCATGGCTAGCATCATTAGATGTTGAAGGACAATAATTGCATAGCGAAACCATGTGCACAACCACATAACCGTGACTATGGGGGTCATCGAGCGGCATGTGTGCATAGTCGCCCCACGGTGATAGTATGAGTCATTGAGTAGCGCGTGCATACAGCTATACATGGGCACGATGTTATAACATCACACGACCATCGAAGAGATCACCAGTTAACATATAAGTACTAGTGCCACTAAAGGTGGTCGTACGCCTTACCCAAGTAGTGGTTGTAGAAAGGAATTAGAATTAGGATTTTTTTTATATGACATTGTTAACTCTTAGAAATCTAAAAAAAATTATTATAAAATTTACCTTCTATTTATGCCCTTCAAAAATTAAATATTTTTATTATATATCATACAAAAAATTATAGTTTTGCCCTTCAAAATTTTAAATTTTTTGACTTATATCCTTAATTATAAAATTAACTAATTTAATTTATTTTAATCAAATATTTTGATCAAACATGATCATGATTGTATTTTGACTACTTGATTGGATTTATATTTGATTAATCAAGTTTTGATCAAGGAAAGTCAAATCTTGATCAATTTTTGATTTTGATCAATTTAATTTTTGAGTAATTTAATTGGACTAATCTTTAGCCCAATTCTAGGCTTACCTAATTAAATAGAATTGATTAGTATAAGTATATAAAATTTAAAAAAACCCTATAAATTATATTTTTTATAGTTTTCTTATATGACATAGTAATAAAATTTTACATATGATAATAAAAAATTAATTATTATTCTTGAAATTTATTTGATTATTCACACATATATATTTGAAATTATAAAATAATATTTATTTTTCATATAAAATATATGATCTATGATTTATCATAATTATAATTACCAAATTAGTTTTTCGTTATGCTAATTAATGTTCAATTATTATAGTTACTATTTTATTATTATTATTGAATTATTTTGATATAAATTAGATTGAAAAAATTTGTGAATATTATTTATAACTTATATCCCTAAGTTTTATATGATTGATAATTACCAAAGTGGCTTGGGATGGTAAGATTATGAGATTAAATTATAATCAAGATTTTATTATTTATAAGATATTTTAAATTATTATATTACTCTTATAGTCATCAAAATGGCCTAGACTAATAACTTACAAAATTATATTAAGAAATTAGTTCCAAATGATATTAAGGCAAATAATATTCATAATAACCCACATAATTAGAATATTCAAATGATCTCAAAGGAGAATCCACTTTGAATTATTATATGATAGGATAGAATGATATTGTTTTAGATATTCTTGTAGGATTATATACCCAAATATAGCAATACTATTCCATAATAATAATATCAGTCATCGTGGTATGTTAATATTTCACCCAAAGATGAAATAGGGATGATATCAATAGTTCAATATTTATTAAAAAACTTAAATCATTAATATTATATTATTTTATTATAGTGATACTTCCTTCATTATATTTTGATAAATGTCCCTATCTTTTCTAGATTAAATTATTATATGTGGCTTGAACATATGTAATTTATACTAAGTGTGCTAAATCTTAATTAGACTAGTTGAAAGGACCACAAACATAACTACCAAAATTTCTATAGAATAAATAATTAAGATGAATAATTAAGAAAGATTTAAAAGACTTAGTTTTATGATAATTACTAATAATATTTAGACTTTATTACAGTCCATAACCAACATATTAGAATATTTAAAGATCAATTTAAATTTGTTGACATCTTAATTAAATAATTGATTAAAATTTAGTATGGTAGTATCTAAAAAATTTAAGATTATATCTTTAATATGGTTAACAAAGTTGTAAAGTCAAAAATATTATGCATAAATATAGTTGAGTTTTTTATCATATAATTAATTCTTTATTATATTTCCTTTTGGTTTAGTTCATTTAAAATTTACTATAAGAAAGTTAAGGATAAATAAAATTTAAATGAATTGACTAGTCTATATGTTTAAAAAGAATTAAGATGTAAAAAAGACTCATAATATTTTGGGTAGAATAGATAACAATAAAATAAAGTTGAAGCATAAATCATTTGAATTTTTAAATACTATATAAACCCATAAAATAAATCTTTATTGGTAAAGTATTGCTGCTTTGGTAAAAAGGAAATGTAAAGAAGGATTATAAGATTTTAATTCGAAAGGGACATGTTAAGTCTAATCTTTGTATGTTTCGTATCAAATATTATAGAAGATATTTTCTAATATTTGGTGGATTAATTCTTACACTTCTAACTTACATTACTAATAATACATATTCATTAAATCTTAATATGAGAACTAGAAAAATATGATATATTCATCATTATAGGGAATAATTTTAAAGTGAAAACAATGGTAGTTAATATTTATCTCCTATATCTAGGGACGATTCCTTTGATAGATCTTGAGGGTACATATTATATTCTTTTAATTCTAGAAATTTAAATTTTTAATCTAAAATTATCATGATATGAATTTTCTTTTGGTAGAAGTAAACTCATTATGATTTAATAAAATTTAACTTTTAAATTTTGTATGAATTAATATAATCTTAAGTTTATAATAATTTTATAATCAAATATTGATACGAAATATAGTTTCATAAACTCTTTGAGATTATATATGCTAACATCTACGGGTCGTTCAATGTTTCCTATATAATTACCAATAATTTTTTACCTTAATAAAAATTAATTACTATAAATAATATATTATTTTATTTAAATTATTACTTCCTTATTTATGTAGTATGATTAAGGAAATAATTAAAATTAATTTTTTAATCATGTGATTAATTATAATTTAATCAATTAATTAAATTATTAATTGATTCATTTTCTAATAAGTGATGTGATTTTTAGAAAGTAAATATTTGATATTTTATTTTTGTATATAAACCATAAGAATTATAAATATTATATTTATATCTTTATGTGTAAAAATAAAATAAAAATAAATAAAAATAAAAATTATATTAGTACTTATCTTTTGGGAAGAGCTCATTTTCTATATTAAAAAGGCTCCAAAAATAATTAATTTATGGTATAAAGTATTTGATGGTCAGAAAAAGAGTTTAAAAATAATTATTATTAATTAAAAACTTGATCCATTTACTTAGGACTTATAATCTAAAATACTTGAAAGAATATATTCTTATAATTAATAATATGATGATATATATTTGAGTAGACATTATAATTGATATTATTATTAAATTTATTTATTTTTACTGTCCACATTTATATATGTAAATATTATAGTTGAATGTGAATAATATGATTGTTTTAACAAAATAAATTACATAAGCCATTTTGGATTATAATATGAGGGTTTATTAGTATTGTAGTATATAGAAGGAAGTATAACATTCATGACATATATAACCGTTATGATTCATATTGATAGTCAGAGTTAATATAGTATTATATTTATTAAATTTATCAATTTATTTTATAAAATTTATCCATATGTAGAAAATATTTTTTAAATTTTTTAGAATCTAGTTAGATAAAATTAATTTTAAATAAATTTTTATTTTATTTATTTTAATTTTAACTTTTTTATATTTTACTAAATAATGAGCTAAGTAGAAGAATGTTTAGATTATATGGTCCTATCTAATTAAGTAAGATATATTATCGACATAATTGAATTCTGATTATGATTATCGATTAATAGAAAGGAAGTCCAATGATAAGATTCCTTAAAAGATAACTTTGATGATTGAGACTCTCTTATTTACTTATTGTAATTTTTGAATTTTACAATAATGCATTTGTAAATTAGAAAAAAACTTTTAGAGTAGCATCAAAGATATGCAATGTATTATTCTCATCTCTTCGATTGAGTTATTGGAGTCGACAATCTTTACCTTCTATCTCACAATTGATTGACGAAGGAGTTTTAGAAAACACTTCTGATCTATATGATATAATATTATAAAGATTTTTTTGAAGATTGAAAAATGCATGGTAGTGTCATTCATTTCATTGAAATACATTTCAAATATGAAGATGTAATTTTGAGGTCAGAGTATCAATTTTTGAAACGGATAATTCACTTTGACATCATGAGTATTTTATCATATTGAATAAGGCACACAACTTGATGCCATAAGTATATAGTACCGAATGAAACATTATATATTAGAATAAAATCTTGATAACATCAAGTCATAACTTCTCCCTCTTTTCTATCAAACATAATAAATTAAATACATGTATGAAAGTTAACTTGATATGATGATATTATAAGAAATTATTATGACTTTTCAAACTTGGTATCATGACATTAACTCATAATTTTTCCTTATTATAGTTGAACCTTATTTTATTATTATTATTATTATTATTATTATTATTATTATTATTTCTATGCAATGAGAGATTAAACCAAAAGTATGCATTATTTTCTTGCTATAATAATAAGATTGAATTTGTTTCTAATATCAATGAATTTTTATTTATTATTGCAATAAAAAATGACATATCCCTAGTGAATTTAAAAAAATATAGAATTTTTTATCATCTATCTTGAGCACCAGGCTTTTATTTAAAGGCATACCTACAAGGAAGAAAATCTAGTTTTTTTGGTACTATTAATTTTGAATCCTTTAAGATTAGAATTTTATTTCTTCCCCCTTAAGTTCGTAAGCTTTTAAATGACATATGGTCACTTTTAGAACCCAAACTAATATTTTATGTGACGATGAACTTTTTTTTTTTCCCCCTTGAATTGTAAGAGTGAACATAGTTCCCATTTTTACCACAAAAAATTACACTTATGTTTGAAGATATATTTGCATGTAGAGTTGATCCTTTAGTCCCATAGTAAAAGTTATTTGATGTAAAACCACTTTCCTTTTTTTATAAATAAATGTTATATTTCTGATTTCAAGATTTTCCAAGGCTTATAAAGAGAGTTCATTTTGCTTTTGAAGTGAGCTTATATTTCCTATTTCAAGCTTTCCCAAGGTTTATAACAAGAGTTCATTTTGCTTTTGAAGTGAGCTTATTAACCCATCATTGTCAATTGAATCTTCATATTTTTCTTGTTCATCTCATGTAGATTCTTTTTTGCTATTTTCTAGGGTATGTTATTATAATGGCTTTTGATGTAGTTCTTTTATGTTCAAGATAAGATGATCTTAATTCTTCATAATCATTGAACAAGCAATGACTTAAATCATCACCATCTACACTTATCACAATCTACTCTTAAGATACCTAAATTCTTTTATTATAAAATAATATGATTTTACTGAACTATATTTTTTTATCAATTTTTGTATTTCATCATATAATTTTTTAAAAAGTTTCAAGTAACTTAACAAAGTCTCAAAAGTGTTAATTATGTCACCGTCGAAAAAGATAAGGGTATGATTGACAACTAATTGTTCTTCTAATTCTAATTCTAATTCTAATTCTAATTGAGCAACTTCATCTCATAGGTTAATAAATATGAGTTGTTTTAATCAAAGATTACATAATTTCATAGTTTGTCAAATTACTGTTACCTCCATAATTGATATTATCATATCAAAATTAGAGACAAATTTAATCCACTAGCAATATTCATAAACTAGGTGTACTTGTCACCAGTGGATCCATTTGACTTCATTTTTAAATGTTCTCAAACTCTTCTGGTCTATTATTGTTCTAATGTGTAACTTCAACATGAGTCATGAAAAAAGGAGCTATTTTATTGAGTTTAGTGATTTTTTTTTTTTTATGAACCAAACAAAAGCATTCGATGAGAACATTTATTTTTCAAGATCATACGATTCATGCATGAGGTTAATTAATTTTAAAATCCAAGCTCAATAATATTTCACAAATGACAAAAAACATATGAAACAACATAAAAATTTTATTTTAGTTTTGTGATAAATGCCAATTCATCCTATTGAATATAGAAAGATGTATAATAGAGTTTGCTTAAAAAATCATTATTTTTCCTTTTATATTAACCTAATTAAGAGAAGCTTATCTTGATGATAGCACCGACAAGGGGAATAAATAAAATATAAATTTAAAAAATTTTGTAAATAAATTCAAAACAAAAACACATAAGCCATAAAGAGAGAGACACAAAACCTTTCTATAATTGTTTGGTATTTCATCTACCTACCTTCACTCTTAAGTCCTTCTCTAGCAAGTATCCGAAACATAGCATAACGAACTCAAATAATTCATTTATCATCGCGAGGGTCACATCATTTTTTTATTCTCTTTTATACGTTAGTGATCTCAGTAGCCACACACTCTTTATCGATCCCATCTTACAATTTATCTATAAAACATCTTATTATTTCTTTGAAGTTGAAAAGATTTTTATCACACAAGGTGATTCTCACTCAAACACTAATACAAATACGTAAAAGATTTGTTAAATTAGACAAACTCATATCCACTTTAATATCACTACGAGGGATCGGTCTTTTGTTAGTATATGCATTACACAATCTATTCATTACATGACAAAATATTTCATATTCTATTAATAAATTTGTTCGATTTATATATAATCCTATAGAGGTAGGATGAGTTACATTACAAACGACTACTATGATATTACATTATGAAGTATATATTTGTGATATATCCATCATGGCTAACCTTTTAATTTTTACATTCCTTCCAAATTAAAATGATTTTAATCTAACCATATCATATATTATGTATGTATCTATGTATCTATGTACATATGTATCTAATCCTATTTTTCTATACTCTAAAAATAAAAAAAACTAAAGCACAATATATTTCGATAATATATTGGTACTGCGTGTGGAACATATAGCTATTGCCTATCATTTTTGTTTGGAACAAAGGTATCAAGTGGGGCCCACTTAAAGTAGGCACCTCATATTTTGTAATTAATTGGTCGATATATTTATAAAGTCTCCAATCATAGTATGATTTTATAAGAATATATTATTTCAAATCAAATCTTACCATGAGAAATCATATAAAGAATTAATACCACAAATATTACTTTCTTATTATTATTACAAAGGATTATTTACATATATATATATTTTAATTCGGTAAAAGATTTATTTAGTGGATCCTAAATAGCTGGAAACAAAAATATATAAGTGAACAATCTCACCGAGCCTTTTTATTTCTTCTAAACCTCGTAGCTCTGTGGCTTCGAATAGCAGCAGTGTCTCCTCCTCTTCACGTTTGCCTTAGGCCGGCCATCGTTCTTTTAGCTCTAACCAGACGACCAGCGTACAGAGCTCCGCCGGCAGCATGAGCGGTGCGACCATGTCGACGCTATACGCCATGATCATGTTTAACGTCATCGGCACGGTGAACCAGCTGCCGGCCATGTTCTACAATTTGTACCGACTCTTCATGCTGTGGTGGTTCAACGAGGTGCATATCATCATCCCCAGGGAAGGCCGGGAGACATTCACCACCAACGGCTTCTACTTCAGCGTGGAGACCTATCTCAACACCATGTCCTCCGATACCGCTCTCCGGTTGAAGTCCGCCACCGACCCCACCGGCCGCCGTCTCATGTTCACCATGGACACTGATGAGACGATAACCGATGTGTTCGTGCCGGATGAGGGTAACAAGGGAAAAGGTAAGGCGATCAAGGTCAAGTGGAGTTACCATCGCCAGCAAATCAGGAGAGGAGATGCAGGGACCACGCAGAAGAAGTTGTATAAGCTCACGCTCGGTGCCCGACAATGGCGACAGGTGGGGAAGCAATACCTTTCTCATGTCATGAGGACGAGCCACGAGGCGGTGGCAAAGAACCGAGAACGGATGATGTTCACCAACTCCGCGCGCAGAGATGAGCTGTGGGAACAGGTGCACGTACTAATCCATCTCCGGTAATATAAATCATGTCAAGAATTATGTAGATCACCAAGTAGCATCGACGCAGGCGATGTTGGAGCACCCGGCGAGTTTTGCAATGCTGGCTATGGAGCCTAAGAAGAAGCAAGAGATCATCGACGACCTGGAGACCTTCAGCAAGAGCCAAGACTACTATGCCAAGATCGGCAAGGCATGGAAGCGCGGCTACCTTCTCTATGGTCCACCGGGCACCGGCAAGTCCACCATGATCGGATGCATGGCCAACTTCCTCAACTACGATGTCTACGACATCGACCTCACCACCGTCAAGGACAACACTGAGCTCCGCCACCTCATCGTGAACACTGGCAGCAAGTCCATCATCGTGATCGAGGACATCGACTGTTCCCTCCATCTCTCTGGCGCCCGAGAAGCAAAAAAGAGCAACCAGGGAAACAAAGAGAGCGTCGACGAGGAGAAGGGTGATGAGGGGAAGAGCAAAGCGACGTTCTCGGGGCCGTTGAATTTTATCGACGGTCAAAAGAAGGGTGAGGGGACGAGCAAAGTGACGCTCTCGGGGCTGTTGAATTCCATCGACGGTCTGTGGTCTGCATGCGGAGGCGAGCGTCTTATCGTGTTCACGACGAACCACGTGGAGGAACTCGACCCAGCTTTGATAAGAAGGGGGAGGATGGACGTACACATCGAGCTTGGCTACTGCGGTTTCGAGGCGTTCAA